>NC_091572.1:16484080-16491580 GCF_042767895.1 Penaeus vannamei
GTGTTGAAAAAACCTTCAAAAGAGGAGAATGAATTTCCATCCCCAAAACGGTTTTCCTCAGAGTTGAGTTGGAGTTACTGAACCACAGTAGCAGACAAGGAGGATTGAGAAACAGAGCTCCTCAGTACACTTGGAGCAACTATTCTAAACAGTACGAATACCATTACAGCAAACAATACAGAATGAGGATCATTGAAGGCACTATAAACAGGTCACCTGCCATCTGAAACCATGCAAATTCTCCTAATGGCACGCAGAGCAGTAGATGAGGATGAAGAAAACCCGGATGAAGTCGCCATCCCAGGTTTGTTTACCACCTCAGGCTCCTCTATCATTAACAGTAAAGGCGGCAGGCATGCTTTGAAGGCCACCTTCCTGCTCTGATGTTCGTGATAATAGTTTGCACATCATTCAGTTTAGCAACATCAGACATGACAAAAAGGAAACACAGCTGGGCAAAACATAGAACCATGCTTTCCAGCATCTAAAGAATGAATAACGAGTGCAATGCTTGGGAGATCATGGTTGCCAACACAGTGGAATATGACTTCAATTTGTTTCAGGTGGGAATGTAGACACAGCTGGGTAGTATGATCATTGTTAATGCTTTCCAGCATCTAAAGAATGAATAACGAGTGCAATGCTTGGGAGATCATGGCTGCTAACAGTGTGGAATATGACTTCAATTTGTTTCAGGTGGGAATGTAGACACAGCTGGGTAGTATGATCATTGTTAATTCTATTATAAGAAAAAGGTTGTATGTGAAACAAATGTGTGTGTTATATATATATATATATATATATATATATATATATATATATATATATATATATATATATATATATATATATATATATACATATATATATACATATATGTTATATATATATATATATATATATATATATATATATATATATATATATATATATATATATATATATATATATATATATATATATATATATATATATATATATATATATATATATATATATATATATATATATATACATATATATATATATATATATATATATATATATATATATATATATATACATATATATATATATATATATATATATATATATATATATATATATATATATACATATATATATATATATATATATATATATATATATATATATATATATATATATATATATATATATATATATATATGTGTGTGTGATTTCAATGAAATAATATTTTATCACCTTACCTACCAATCTTTAAGGTATACATTAGCTCCATATGCTATTAATAATTCAGTTGCAGCTTCACTCTTGCTATTCATAGCAATAAGATGGAGTGGGGTCTTGTGGTTCTTGAGTGCATTCACTGTGGCACCTAAAAGAATAATGGAAATTCTAGATATCATTATATATGATTTGTGGTTAATAGTTACAAAGCAAAAGAAATGGGCTAAACACCAAATGTCATATAGCACTTTAGAAAGGTGTGTAGTAGAAAAGGTAAAGAGGGAGGTTAGTTGAAGATTAAATGTGCTCTATGTCGAAAGGCATACAGCTGTTCAGGATAGTATGGCATTGAAAGCTAAGAGGTGTGAGGGTAGAGAGGGTGAGTAAATGGGCTAAGGTAGGGATTAACAAGGGTGATTAGATCAAAGTTGTCCAAGGAAGAAATGTGGGATTCTGCAAAGCTGTCTGTAGGGTAAAGTAGGGATTAGCAAAAGCAGAAAGGGGGTTTAAAGGTGGTTAGATCAAAGTTTCAGGAGAAACATCAGGAGGGAGAGAATCCAAGGACTGGGGCTGTTGTGCCAAAAAGGCACATGCCTATCCAGGGGGAAGCAGAGAGGATAACAGGGAAGGAAGGGGAGATGATGCAGATTAGGCAGGGGGAATGGGATGTGTTGGGAGGGAGTGGAAAGAAGGGGTGTATAGGGAACATGAATAGGAGGAAGATAGATATTGGCAGTTACTTTCAGGGGAGAGGGAATGTGAGCAGAGAGATTGAAAGATAGATGAGGTGTAGGCATGTTATCTTGGGTCATGATTAGATAGTCTTGAATGTCTCCGAGAGTTTCTGAAACGGAATAGGTTGGGGAGGTCTGAGAAACAAAAGTTTTCTTATGAGGGGGAAAGAGGATATAGGCATCTGAGGAGTAAAGGAAGAGGTACGTGGAGGAGAGGGTGTGGTAAGAAAAGATGGGGTGGAATGTTTAGATTGTCTGCTATGGGTAGAGCGAGGAGGTAGAGGGATAGGTGTCTGGGCAGTGGTTGAGACTGAGGTATCTGGATTTAGAGTGGCCAAAGAATTTGAATGGGAAAGCAAGAGGGTAGAGTAGCAAAAGTAATATGGAGGAGGAATAGATATGAGGTAGTGTAGAAACATCTAGGGGTGAAGGTGGAAGGGTAGAACAAAGGACAGCAATGGAGTAGGAAGTGAGAGAAATACCCCATTGACAAGCTTTCCATCTGGCCTTGAATTTGAGAAGTACCATCTCAGACTCAAACTTGTAGATAGGGCAGCCCTAATAAAATACATTATGAGAGCCACCAATATTGGCACACGTGCATAATTATGTAGAGCAGGTTTATCAATCATGACCAGGTTGGGCACACAAACGGTATAAGGCTGTGGAGTGACAGTTTGGTAGGGTAGCCTGGATGCTAATAATTCTGATATTAACTGGGGGGTGGGAGGGTTGATATGGCTGGGAGTGGAACTCTTCTCCAATATAAAAACTGGTGGAGGACTTACAGTGCCTACTAGGGGGAATGGTGTAGCATAGTACTGATACTACATCATAGTCTTCTATTACAAACTGATCAATCCATGTCATGGACAGGGCAGATGTCTGGGAGTAAAGACAGTTCCAGTACATGTACTGAGGGAAGGATGAGGCTGGGCAGGAATGGGTTTGCCAGTGAAATAATGCTTTAGCTTGGGATTCAAGATTGGGATATAACTGACAAAGCAGAAACAAATGAGGTGGCTGTGGAAGAAAACTTTGCCTACTTGTTTTTGGAGATACTGCTGGCAGAGGAGAGTGATGTCAGAGTAAGGTATTGTAGAGGGGATCAAATTCAAAATGTTTGTGGAGGTGGAGGTAATAGGAGAACAAGGACATACGGAAGAGGGTGTAGCATTAAGAGAGGTAGTACTCTCTGGAGTAATAATAAGGGAGAGGGAGAACAGCTGTGAGGGTGCATGAGATGAAGCAGAGGATGTTGGGAGAGAGGGAATGTTTTCTGGAGTTTGAATAATGACCTGGGTGGGTGCTTTGGACTTGACTGAGGTGATAGTAGGAATTGAAGAGGGGTAGTAGTAGCAGTTTTTAGAGTCATGTTCATTGGAGAGCCAGTAGGGTCAGTAGGGGCTAATTGATAGAGGGGTAAACCTCACTGCCCCTAATAGGAGTACAAAATCTTCAATATTAGTCATGGCAAGCTTGGAGTATGTTTTGGAGAGAAACAACCCACTCCTTAAGTTCCCCTCGAGATATAAAGGCTCTCACACCTTTGGAAGCGGAAGTGGTGGATAGTAGAAGGGGTGGAGAAGAGAAGGAAATAGAGAGGGGAAGAAGAAAAAATGTGCAAAATTAGTTGTATCAATGGCTGAGGCCCAAGGTAGAGGTGATCCCCAGCATTAGGTCCTAGTCTCTGTCTCTTAGTTCCCTTCTGACAACAATGGGCAAAGGAAGGGGGTGGGGAGATTATTGGTAAAATATCCTGCTGTACTTGAATTGTTTAATAATGATAAGTGAATTAACCCATTAACCTCGGGTAAATAAAGACTGGCAAGTGTTGGGGAGCATCAACAACTTCCCCTGTTTGCGCCTCATTTGGGAGTTAACTGGCAACATTAGCTGGCATTGGGTTAATATATAGAAATACACTTTTAATGAAAATCAGTTTAATGTTTTTTGTGAATATATAGAGATAGCTTAAACATTCTAATAGTGTCAATTGGGACTGATGTGCTCACTCTGCTTTACGTCTCTTTTTGATGTGTATGTTCTTACTGATGTATGTGAAGCTGCAGTAAGAGACATGGTCTCTGCTATACTTTCTTCTATTGCAAATAGCTACTGACAAGATATCTGCATTGTATTGGTTGATTCTAAAGTGGTATCTAGCTGTAATCAAGATGCTTATGAGATGTCTGATGGCCTTCATGGTTTGCAGGTTGAAACCAATAGGGAGAAGAGCCTTCTTTTTTTGGAACATATGTTTGCAGTGATTGGGGTATGTCCAGAATTGGTGTTTTTACTTATCACCAAATTCTTTGGTACCCACCAAAGAATAGCGGTGGCTACCTTTGTCCTTATTTCAAAACCTCTAGTCCATCCATGACTGCCCCAAAGAATTCAGTCTTAACAGATTGTGAAATGGGGGTGTGTGCTTGGGGTTTGCCATGCCTATCTGAAATCAATTCATACTGCAACAACCAATCCAGTAGCAATGAAATGCTATATTTAGTTAGGTGTTAACCCCTTGGATCTGGTTGCTTCACAGCAATCATATGGACAAAAACATGGGCACATTAGGTTTATGGAAGCAGCTGCTCTGCCAGGTGTACAGCTTACAGGTCAGGTGCATGTGAACACTCATGTGCAGTGATTATGTCACCCCTTTGCAATGTCACTTTCTCTTTTTATGCCTAAGCGTTTTTAGCTCTTTTGCCATTTTTGCCAAGTCCACATTTGTTATTTGATTTACCCTGTACAGATGGTAATAGATTGTTTTCCTTGCACAGACTATATCATCCTTCTACATAGTCTATAACTCAATGCAAAAAAAATAAAAAATAAATAAATAATAATAATATGTATTATTTTGTTATTTGTGTTATCATTGTAATCAGCCTAACTTTTTCATGATGTGATGGTCACATCATCCAGACTGAAGGGGTTAATTGGTGTCCATCCAAGATCAATGTAATCTTTTATCTCATAACATACACTTGAAATCACAAATGCATGTCACAAAGCTCAACTAGCTAGAGAACACAGGCACATTGGACTTTGACATAGCCGAGGAAGGAAAAGGAACAGCATAATAGGAATCTTGCTGAGGAGATTGAAAGCTGTCATCTAACATCATTATCATCATTGGGAAGCTAACCCCAATAGTTGCAAACAGCCATATCCACCTTTTGTTTCCAACAGCGAGGGTGCCTCATGGTGAGCCAACAGGCAGGTATTTTGACCACCTCAAGCTCTTCAAATTCAATAAGGTATTTGAAATAAGTGCATCATGAAGCACTTTGGCAGATCCTTTCTTCCAAGGGTGGCTCAGTAAAGACTGTTGGATCAATAGTCCATTTTTGTGATTAAAATCTGGTAGAGTGTGCTGTAGGCATATCTAGCTTCTCTCCCTTGAATTCCAATGTGAAGCTATGATGTCCTTGCACTCATGTTCAATGCAAAGCCATACTTGGTAATATGAAACCTTTAACCCCCTGGATCCAGATGACGTGATCACGTAAAGGAAAAACTTGTGCAGCTACATGGGTGACATGAACAAAGCGTCAAGAGCAAAGGCCAGGGTGACAGAAGAGACTCGTCATGTGTACACAAACCTCTTGGAATGTGATTTGACTCATTTGGCGTTTAGAAGGGGGCTTTAGCATTATTCCTATCGATAACCGAATATGGAATGTAATGTGTGTATGCAGTGACTGAAAGAGAACTGGCACCAGGGAGGACGCCATTTCCATGCTGTGCACCATATTCCTGGCCGCTGTGACCGGCGGCGCAGGTTGTATTACGTAAAATTGAAAATTAGAAAAAATATGACATATGACACAAATAACCAAATGTTCCATATATATATATTTTTTTGTGCACTGAGCTATTTACTACATAGAAAGATGATATGGAGTCTGTGCAAGGAAAATAAGTAATTATCATCTGGATAAAGAAAATCAAAAGACATATATCAACATTGAAAAATGGCAATAAAGCTTTTAAGTTTTCAAAAAATAACTTCTCAAAGGGGAGGCACAGAGTCTTGTCACCACTCATGAGTGTTCGGGTGTGCCCAGCCTACATGCCAATGGTTACTTACATAACCATTGCAACTGGATCTAGGGGGGTTAACCATTGCATTTGAGCCATATGGATCAATAAACAAATAGCTGTTAGCTGCACAAGAGTCATATATGTTTTTTCATCAGCAAATGTTTCCTACTGTCATGATAAGTAGCTAGAAAAAAACAGTATTTCTGTTAGTGGGGGGGGGGGGATTACAGAAAATAAGGAAATTACAGCACATGATTGCCATCATACACAAGGCTGACCACAACAAACTAGGTGAGCCAGTCCTGTATCACATGAAACCTTTGACATATTATCCTAATGCTGAAGGGAAAATGTTCCATTCACTTTACTATTGTTTTGTTAAATGTTTCTAATCATAGATGGCTCTGCAAGTGTTTAGCCACAAAGGAGTCAATTTGTAGATCTTGTGACCTCACCTTCTCTTGAAATAGCAGGAAAATGCATTTTTACTAATGCTATCAATATTGAAACTGTTATTTTTGTTATAAACATTATAATTACCATATTGTTATTGACATTGTCAACAATATTATATAATAGTAAATACCATTGAAAATCAAGGAAAAGAGTAAACAGGTGAGGCAGGTAGTTTTCATAATTGGCTCATTAGTGGCTTATTATTTGTGGACCCATCTACGTGTAAAACCAATTACTAAATCAAACACACAGTGGGCATGGCATGGATGCACATGCCATTGCCGGCAGTATATGGTTAACTATGGTCATCTTTCATGAACTTTTTATTTCATATTGTAAAAGAAATATTAAAATAAAAAACACACATGAAATATCAAACCCACATACGAGATTTAAGTATTGGTTGTACAGGTAAATAATACAAAAAATGTACCAGCATTTAAGGTGTTCAAAGACTTGTTTAAGTTGTGTAATAATACGTATCAGTGATGTTACAGTGACATTCTAAGTATTTGTATCCAATTGATTAAGGGTCACTACAGTTC
The DNA here is from genome assembly GCF_042767895.1 of Penaeus vannamei. NCBI lineage: Eukaryota > Metazoa > Arthropoda > Malacostraca > Decapoda > Penaeidae > Penaeus > Penaeus vannamei. The sequence continues at coordinate 16,491,078 of NC_091572.1, forward strand.
AATGCAACTGTTGGTTATAAGGAGAACCCTGATGCAGAATGGACCATTATATTTTCCAGTAAAGAAGTGAATGATATTGGCAAGTAATAAGACATATGGACATAAATATTCATAAGAAAATAGTAAATATATACTGACTGTTTCACAATATTGTATATCACATACCTGATTTCAGCAAATGGTGAATACAGCTTATGGATGGTCTCTGCATCGAACAAGCAGCGTGCAGCGGTGTTCCATAGTGAAGGTCATTACAATTCAATATGGCACCCTCTTGAATGAGCAGTGCAACAATCTGTGTATGTCCTGTTAACAGAGTAAAAAATAACATAGAACAATAAAAATGTAAGATCATTACAGTTCTGGTAAATTCACTTCTTTGTACACTTGTCATATAGAACATAAATAACAATGATTGATGAGGATGGTAAAACAGTGATAAAAGGAAATATGATGAACACCTTAGGAAACAGTGACTAATGGAGACTGTCTCCTTTTTTTCG
>NC_091572.1:16519080-16529846 GCF_042767895.1 Penaeus vannamei
AGGAGGGTCAGCTCAGGTCAGCTTGGCATGTAGCGAGTAAATGAATGAGAGAATAAGATCCTTGGGTCAGCCGGGTGATCTTGAACACTCTTTCGCGGTGTGTCGAAGAGGGCGCAGAGCGCAAGCATGGCTTGGGTGATGCACGGCTGCTCCCCCCGTGGCTCGCACATGGCGACCCCTGCCAACCACGTGGTATGCTAAGCAGTATGCTATGCTATGCAGTGTGCTATACTCCCCGTGCCACCATGGAAGCTCCACCTCAGTAAACATGTATATATACATGCATATATATATATATATATATATATATATATATATATATATATATATATATATATATATATATACATGCATGCATAAGCTTACATATTACATGTGTGTGTGTGTGTGCATATAAATATATATATACATACATACATATATATATATATATATATATATATATATATATATATATATATATATATATATATATATATAAGTATTCCAAAGTTCCACATAGCCAAACAAGTTGACAAGTCATAGGGCACCTTCCACGTCATGGGGACGGTAGTGAGTAATTATGTTAATCCTTTTATAATGGAGTATATATTCTATGTGATTGTCACAATGATAACTTGGTTATATAGTTGTTAATATGAATACTTATATATATATTGTTATTGACATGCATAGATATTATCTGTTTATTAAGGCAAGATCAAGCATGGACCTTAAGGGGATTGTGAGGGGCTAGTAAAACTACCCCATTCAGTACTAATAGTGTATATAAGGCCAAGCGAGAAGCCAGTCCTCTCGCGCTCACTCAGTTATTGCCTCATGAATCTGTGCCCGTGTAAATATTGAATTATAGCATTATCGTATTATTAAAGTGGTGGAAAATAAGTGTGTTTCGTTATCCATTCCACCACGAGTGTTTATTCCAGGTGTATTGATATATTCTCGAACTAGACCAGTCTAAAGAATCGACAAAAGGAAGTATCAGCAAGGTGATCAAAGTACTATTGAGAAGTGACTGCTTCACCTTAATTAACTAAGTAATTACGAAGTTATAAGGAAATAGTGGAGCGGTGACAAGTGGTGGCAGCATGACTTTGTGGTTAGTGTTCTTATTTTTCAGGGACGAAAAATAACGTTCCGTGCGGGAGAAATAAATACCGCGGAAGTGTTTCTTTTTCCACAGAGACGAACCCATCTGGAGTAAAGTTTTTACGTGCCGGGTAAGATATCGGCGACAGAATTTACCATCCAGCAAATTCCCAACTAAGTATACACTTTCTTTTGTTTACGAATTACAATTCGATTGTGTCACTACACAGGTAAAAACAAAATGAATATATTTATTAACTGAGTGAGAGGACAGAGCAGTGAGTACCCGGTGTGCAGTTGCCGAATGTCACCACGAGTGACACATTAGTGAATCACCGAGCATCTTACGCGCATGCCGTATGAATGTATGGTGTTTTTATAAAGTACATACTTTGCCTTCTGTACTGTGATTCTTTTCATTTTCATTTTTTTTGCATGTCTTAAAAGCAACTGCATTAACACAATAGACTTTCCCGACACAGGTTGTCGATAATTGATGAGTGCAAAACAGGATTATCGTATCACGATTAAACCTGTAATCTTCGTGTTTTGCGTGTACCTGAATACCTGAATACAACAACATACTGTTCATCAAAGATATGCAAGTGCATCTTATTGTATTGATTGCGTGTGAGCTAATTGTGTAGTCACAACACACTCGTACGGGTTGTTGTTGTTGTTCCCTGCATCGACGCACGCCGTCGATATTTGTTTGTTGTTTCCCTGACTTAATGTGTTGCGGTATTGACGTTTCTTTTCTGTTATCTCTTTGACAAGTACGTTTGGGTTGGTAGCATTCGTGTTGTATATTGACTGTTGGAATCGACTGCGACTCCATAAAGATGCCAGGCTCCAATGACTTTCTCGCTCAAGGCAGTGAACACGCGGAACATCTTGCACTCCAGGACGCACCTGAAGAAACGGCCGCGGAATTAAGAAGAATGAGGCAGGAACTAGCTGAAGCCCAGGAAGCGCTGAAGTGCATGGAAACCGCCGAAGGTCACGGCCTAGGGGCAAAACCCAAGACCTCACCTGCCTCACGACCGGAAGTAGCGGTCAAAAAGGAGGCAGGTGCTGCTGCTACGCCAGAAGAGAAGGGCGAGGACCTGGGCAAGTTAGCCGAGGTCCTAAGAAAAGTAATTCCTCATGACAGTAAAGAAGGAACGAAGGTCATGGTTCCGCTCCAGAAGTCTGGCGAAGGAATATATCTCTCGAACAATGGGAGAGACAAATAGTGGAAGAGTGTCAGTACAGGCACATAGACGACGATAGGAGCCGAATTATTTTTGCCCTTAAACACACGGACCCGGGATTACATACCCACTTCAACACTATTGACTCGAGTTTATGGGATTGGGAAGGTTTTTAAGAAGTCAGGCTCCACTGAGTAGGAGTAGTAGCGGACCTGAATTCCTACCTTGTACAATCTCACTAAAAAGGTCTTCAACTCAACCATGGAGTGAATTCGTGGTATCTTTGTCTTACCTCCAGTTCTACAACGAACTATGTGCAACCAAGCGAGCCGAAATTACAACACGGCACCGGATGACTGTCTTGCAAGTGATGGAAAATGTGGCACCTCCGGCAGCCACCAAGAAATGAAAAAACCCGGACATGCAAGGCTGGAACCGAAGGGAGATAGAAAAGATCAGTAAATTAAGGGATATAACTGAACATGTCTCTGCTTGGGTGAAGGCCCATCCGAATGGAGATGAATTGTTCAGGAATATGATTCCATTAGGTCAAGTAGAGGAAAAATCAAAGATATCAAGTATGACAGTGCACGCCATTGTGGGAAAATACTGCACCATTCACGGACAGTGTCATCATGATACCTCAGAATGAACACAAGCACAAATACAATCATGTGAACACAAAAATGAAAATGAAACTAGCCACAATGAGAAATTGAAAATAAGCGTGACGTTTCGAACTCTTCACGAGTTCCTCATCAGACAAAAAACCGAAATGGATAAATATGTATCCATTTCGGTTTTTTTTGTCTGATGAGGAACTCGTGAAGAGTTCGAAACGTCACGCTTATTTTCAATTTCTCATTGTGGCTAGTTTCATTTTCATGAAGCACATACCAAGCGTCGCACTATGGCAGAAGCAACGAGGCCGCGGACGTGGCTTTGGAGCCACAGCTCACGTTGGAAGTTACGAACGTGGTCAAGGTAGAGGCCAAGGCCGAGGAAGAGGCTCCGGACGAAGTCGTGGAAGAGGAAGAGGCACCAGCGAAATAGTTTGTTTTGCGTGTGTTCAAAAGGGGCATTTTGTGAAGAAAGAAGAGGAGCAACTATCAGCTCAGAAGAATTCCCACAAAAAAACAGGAAAAGCAAACACCATCAGAGAAATAAATCAAAAGGTAGACAATACGGGGAAAGGTATTGAACTACAAGTTCTTACCTATGGCTGTGATTTGGCGCCATACATGGTCGCTGATTTTATGATTGGTACAGTGCCGACCCGCGGACTAATAGATTGTGGAGCTGTACCAAATGTTCTGCAACTATCACTCTACCAGAACGTCAAGCAAACATTAGGAGAAGGGTATGAACTTCAGCCCTCATCCAATTTATTAAGAGGTGTTACTGGAGATCCTGTTCCGGCGGAAGGCACAGTAAAACTTCCCTGCCGCCTCGGACAAGAGAAGTTGATAATCAACTTCCTTGTTGTGAGCCTGGAGAAATTTAAACTACCGGGAAAACTACAGGTTCTTCTAGGAGTAGCCTGGTTACGCCCAGTAGGTGTACAAATTGATTTTAAATCGGGGATATTATAATGTTAACATCCCTGTTAACCTGCCATAACGGTACAGCCACGAGCCAGGTAAACCAAGAACTCGACAATTGCCTCTAAATGCTGCAGAAACAATTAATGAGGATACTTCCAAGAGAAGTATGCCAGAATCTCCCACGAGGAGCATAGATGAATTTCCCACGAGGAATAATAATGTTTCCATGAGAAACCATTCCACGAGAATGAATAAAAAATCAGAAGGGCCTTGTGAGAGTCTGATCAACTCTCCAAAGATAAAAGAAGTAATGCTTAATATTGAATCAAATAAACTCTTGGAGGAAATTCCACCAAATCATGCGGCCGCAGTATGGCTGACTCTCCCAACAATAAATGAGTGGCCTCAAGAAGGAACCACATGAGATTGTTGACACCCCTCCCCACGACGGACCAGACACGTGGCCCTTGGTGGACTGCTTTGGGTGTAGTCACGCCACATTTTGCCTGAGCTTGTGATTTTAATTACAGGTCAGAGTGCTTGCAATTAAAATCACGACGCACTTGATACCCAGTGGTTTCACTGCGAGGTGTACGGCCGGACACATAAGGGCTCTGGCCCGTCCGGCAGGGTCCCGACCCCGACCGTCCCTAACACACGGAGACTGCTGGGTACCTCGTGTGCTTCTACCTTTTTTGATACCATTTCACCTTTTTCCACATCCAGTCTAATTAGCTCTGCTAGCCTCCCTCCTCCCTTCATCATCATCCATCGCTATGACATGAACCATGGGACATCAGATCAAATTAGCATACTCTGGAGTGCCCATTTCTTGTGAGGTGGCTCTCCAGAGAATATTCACCCTCACCGAGGTGGCAGTCACCCACCTCTATAAGGTCCACTCTGGCTTCAAAGTGACGGTAGCCAAACCGGAACAATTGACCCCCTTCCTTTCGGCCGAAGGTCAAAGGAAATTAGCAGATAACGGCTTCTCACCAATTCCCTCCCCTGAGACGAAGGCTAAATGCACGATCGTGGCCAAAAAGATTGACAGGACGATCCTCCCACGATCGTGCGAGTCGATCTCACAGGAGGTTGCCGCCAAGAACGGTGTCATCCGGTTCTCCGCGCCATAGGAGGCACAGAAGATTCTTTCCAGGGGGCATGGAGCCGAGGACGAGCTCCATGCTCCTGTGGGCGGAGTCACTGCCATGCTCCCCTGTAGGGGGCCTTTGGGGCAGCGCGAAAGTGTTGGGAATTGGTCCGCCGATTCCCAGGACTTCCGCACTGCGTCCTGCTCGCAGGACTCTCTTCCTGACCTCGAGGAACCGACGGTCGATGCTCGACCACAGAACCGCTATAGGGATCGGGTGACGCCACGCAAGGTAAACCCAGGTAGAATGGTTCTACCCTGAGTGGCATGCTAACGATCGTACAAGCAAATGTAAGGTCTTTTTTCCCTATCCGTAATATTTTTTACGACTTTCTAGATCAAGAACGCCCAGATGTAGTCCTACTGAATTCTACAGCCATCATGAATGGCTATAGAATTCGGCATTACGGTTATACATCCAGGCAAACAGCAGACGGTTTGTACATGGGGTCCTGTATTCTCATCAAATCCACCATCACCTTCGAGTTTATCACCCTTCCATTCACTCACCCTGACTTCATGGCAGTCAGGATATTCACCCCACAGGGCCCCATTATCCTTTCCACTGCCTATGTCAGACCCGAAACTAACTTGCCTCTTGCCGATTTCAACCGATTGTTTAATTATACGAACCTCCCAGTCTTCTTTGCCGGAGATATCAACGCCAGACACCAAACACTACACCACAGCTCTACCAACTCACATGGTAGGCAACTCCTTTCATCTATACAAAAAGACTCCACTACATAGGACCCGACTTCTTCACCTCATATACGAACGTGGGAAAGGGCCGCTCTGATCCCGTCTTTGGGAACAGAGCGGCACTCGCCTACCACACACACCTACAACCCGCAAGGTCTATATAAGTACAGGTCTCGTCACTTCGGAGTTCTGCGCAGCTTTGGGTGATAAGGCCTATGACGTCACCTGGAAAGAGCTGAGAGCAAGGGGGGCGGGGGGAATTAGAGCATGGTAGGCAGGGACATAGATGATAGAAAATGGTAGTAAATGAGCAGATACTTGAGTAATTTCAGATGTCGGCACGTTGAACGATTTGCATATTAGACATGTTTTGCAGGCGATGATTATCAGCGATTGTTTGTAGGCCTATATCATATATTCTACGTGAATTTAGTTTTGTAATTCATATGCTGCAGCTTAGACATGGCATAATAAAGACGTAAAATAAATAAAAAAGACATGGCATATGTTAACTCCAAATGTTTTAGATGAATTTATTATAAAACGAATCATACAACAATAACAATAATAATGATGATAATAATAATAATAATAATAATAATAATGGCAATACATAAACATACACATAAATGTACATATATAAGCTGCAACCAACCACTGGGCATTGTGACTTTGCGCGCGCCAGTCAGTCAAGCGAGCGAAAACGGAGAGAGGGAGAGATCCTTACGGCTCTACCTCACATCAAAGAATGACCATGGAACCCCCAGGCTCTGCTCCAGATGACGTCATGCGCGAGACGGACGAATTTGAGTCCCTTAGTGACGAGACCTGTACTTATATAGACCTTGACAACCCGGTCCGGACGTCGGTTCGGACCACATACCCGTCATAATTAAAATTTTAGTCCCTTAGTGACGAGACCTGTACTTATATAGACCTTGACAACCCGGTCCGGACGTCCGTTCGGACCACATACCCGTCATAATTAAAATTTCCACCTCACCAATACTCAACAAAGAAAGACGATCTTTCCGGTACCAACAAGCAGATTGGGAGTCGTTCAAATCTAAATTAAGTCAAGTCAACTTTCAGTTTAATCTTGATGGGCTCGATTCCCAAACAATAGATGGGCACTAGAATTTCATCATCGCCCACATCGTATTAACCATGCTGAGCACCATCCCCCGGTCTCAGTATAAGACACGCATTTCATTTCAGCCATCTGAAAGGACAAAACGTCTCCCGACTTGTTTTCGAAATCGTTTCACGCAAAATCTAAACAGGTTAAATCATGTTCGATGGGACTTATCTATCCTCAAAAGACACGTCATCGATAGTCTTGATAACGACCGACAAAATCATTGGAATAATTTGGTTAAGAAAGTAGAGTCTAACAGAGTTTGCAATCCACGGGAATTTTGGCAAAAAATTCGTCAGCTTAAAGGTAGTAACTTCCCCCCCCCCTTCTCCCACCTTGTTCAAAATAACGTAAATGTCTCCAATCCCGTGAATGTCAAGTGTGGTGAGGCGAGCCGCGCTCAAGGTCGCAGGGTATTCCCCGCGCCACGAGTCGCGGCCTCGCCTCGCCGCACGATTTCGCGAGGTGTGTACGCGCGGTGAACACGCGAGGCTGCCGATGGCGCTGGGCCCCACGATCCTTTTCCCCTTTCAACAAACCCACTACAGCTATTACCAAGATCTTTACCCTACATGCTGGGTCAAACAAGCCCCGGCTCCTTTTTCTTCTACTAAAATTCATTTTCCTCCTCCTTCTCCTTCTCCTATCCCCACTCTTCCTTCCCCCCCTCTTCTTTACACACTTTTAACTTTTGAGAAACCACTACACTGATTCATGGGAAGAAGCTGACAGGTGGAATCGTGCTGTTAGACTGCCTACACAGCATTCAAAGCAAGAAATCAGCTGCCAGTATCTGCAATTTTTCGGCACATCATTATAAGATACCACGTAGTATCCCGACAACAATCGAAATTCTACAAGAATCAGAATGTGCCAATGGTGTAATACAACCAGAGGATTACTCGGAAATGCAGCAGAAGCAAAACATTTATCAATTAATGAGTATATTGCTAGAGGCAAAGGAATGTCCTGAAGAAGAAAAGATCGACGATCCTCTTCATCAAGAGTTAAATACTTTTGATCCGAGCAGCAATAGCCAAGAGCTAGTCGAGTATGATGAGGAGAGATTTCAGCAATTGCTGATTAGTCTGCGAAGCCATGAATGGAAATTGACAAGCGTGCACAGGAAAGAAGCTGTACAACTGCTCCAGAATCATCAGCAGGCCTTTAACCTTAAAGAGGAACCACTGGGTAAAACACCTAATTAAGCACAAAATTGTAATGAAAGCGGAAGAGCCTATTTTTGAGCATCCAAGATATGTTTCTCTGAAGGCACGCACAAGTGTAGAGGAAGAAATTGGAGGATTGCTCAAGCAGGGGCAGGTTCGACTTTCTACAAGCCCATGGAATGCACCTATCGTCCTTGTCAAGCGTAAAGATGGAAGGCTAAGACTTTGTGTCGATTACCGTCGACTGAATAAAACAAGTAATTTCAACTATTTCCCACTACCTCGAATTGAAGAAATTATTTATGAGTGTGCAGGTGCAGATATCTTTTCGACGTTGGAAAGTAGTATTGAAAAGACATTACGAATGGCTCACAATGCCATTTGGACTCTCTGGAGCCCCGGCAATGTTCCAGAGCATGCTGATAAGTCTTAGCTGGGTTACAAGGTAGAGGCATATCTGTCTTCCTCGAAGATGTGGCTGTTTACCATAAATCGTTTCAAGAACACCTAGAAGGACTGGAAGTAGTTCTGAAGCGAGTAATTAATGCCCAATTGCATATCTCACTAGAGAAAACAAGGCTATTTGCAAGAGAAGTAGATCTTTTAGGACACAGAGTAGGCTACGGGCTTGCAAAACCAAACCTCGATAAGACCAAGGCAATCAGGGAGTACCCAATTCCAAACAGCAAAAAGGAAGTTCAAGCATTTTTAGGTCTAAGTGCTTATTATAGGCGTTTTGTCATGAACTACGCCAAAATTGCGAGACCACTGCACAAATTGCTGTGTAAAGACACAGAGTTCCAATGGGGGGATGAACAACAAGAAGCCTTTGATTCCCTCAGAGAAAGGTTAACTACAGAACCTGTTCTCCAAGCACCAGATTCCAAACAGGACTGGTATATTTTTACTGATGCATCTAAAGATTGTATCGGTAGGGTATGGACACAATTGACAGAGGCTAATGCGAAGAGTAACTACATGCCAGTATGCTACTACAGTAGAGCCCTCCGGGGCAGTGAGGTAAATTACCCCATGGTGGAAAAAGCTTTGTCTGTCATAGAAGCACTCAAGAAGTATCGACCTCTTATATATAACAGTCGTGTTGTCATCTTTACCGACAACAAAGCATTGTGTTGGTTGTTTGAAAGATCGCATAACCGAAATGCAAGGATCTCGAAATGGGTACTTTCTCTTCAAGAAGCTAATGTCGAAGTCAAGTTCATCCAAGGAGAGAAGAATGTGGTGGCCGACAAGCTCAATCGCATAAAATTTGACATTACCAATACGACTTGGGCAAGTACTCAGTTTGAAGTAGATCCATTGGCTGTATGTTCCTTGGAGGAGCTCTGTAATTCCAAGATTGAATTGCTGGGTAACATACAGGTGGCTCAGACGACTGAAGGGGAGGAACCAGAAGAAAGAGGTTGGACCCCTGAAGAGTTGCGTGAACTCCAAGCCACCGACACACTGTATGGTCCAGCTGTAAAATATCTCCAAAGTTGTGAACCTAATGATTTAGACAAAATTGACCCCAAAGTGAAGAGAGACGTTAGTAATTACTTCTTACATGATAACATTCTGTACAAGAGACAGATTGCAAGAGATGCATCCTTAAGGGGGATGGAAGAAGTGTTGGTGTTCCAAGGACATTAGTCAACAAGGTGCTATATCTAACTCATAGGAGTCCACTGTCTGGTCATGGAGCTGTGCAGCGAACACTGTTCCGCACTAAAAGGCAATTTACATGGATAGGTATGGAATGTGATGAAATAAAATACGTTCCATCCTGTTTAGTTTGCCAGAAATTCAAGGGTAAAGTACATCTCTTACGTCCTCTTGGACAGTATCCCGTGCCAAATCGAAAATTTCAATCACGGAAGGAGGAAATAAGTACATCTTGACATGTGTAGATTACCTTTCCCGCTACACTATTGTTGCTGAACTGCAGAGTAAGGAAGCTTCCGAAGTGGGAAGAGCCATTAGGGACAATGCAATTTGTCAATGGTGCCCACCAGAAGTAATTATCAGTGATCAAGGGTCAAAATTCAGGAATAAGGTCTTGAAGAGATTAGCAAAAATTGGGGGATTCTCCCATAGAATGATTACAATTTACCATCCTGCAAGCAATGGGCTAGTAGATAACCATAATAAACAGCTAATCTCAATTCTTCACAGTATTACTGATGAATTGTCACCAACAGATTGGGATCGCCATTTGAAGACAGCACAGCTGGCACTCAACAGCGCTTACCATAGTTCTGTAGATGATACACCATATTATGCAGTCTATGGAACAGATCCCATTATTCCTAATGCCGCATTCACCAATTTGTCATCAAAGTATAATGTTGATGAGAGAGCTGCTGCAACATATAAGATATATGAAACTGTTAAAGAGAATTTAGAAAGAGCAGTTAGCAAACGCGAACACCTAAGAAGGAAAGGAGTAAAGGTGACAATATATGCATGTATGAATATAGTATATATATACACACACATATATGTAGATGAAAAGAGATCACACACATATATATTCATATGTCTCTCTCAAAAAAATCAAGCAGATATTATGATAGAAATTTGTTACAATCCAGTAAAACATTTATCTTAATCATTATTCATAAAGAAGTGGATCCAATGCTAAATGTTATTTTACATTAGGCTATTAAAAGGTGTGTTTGTATATTGGTAACCTTTGTTATTGAATATTTATTATGTTTTGTTGCTATAGAGGAAAATAGTCATACTGATGGAATTATGTATTTTCATTCAGATTTC
>NC_091572.1:16530346-16547846 GCF_042767895.1 Penaeus vannamei
GTTCCTACACCTGCTACATTTAAAGTATTTGCAGATATTCATCCTCCTCCTTCCCAAGTTCCCTCCACCCTCCTAACATACCCCACCCTCTCTACCACTGGAATACTCACACGAATCCTCTCTATCACAACAGTGTCCTTCTCCAGACCCCTCCTCTCCAACCATTTTTCCTTGTGCTTCACCACCTTCCCCAGTCTCTCTTCCTCAACCCCCTGGATTCTTCTCTTCCTAGTTCTCCAACAGCCACCTCTGTTTTCCTTGATCAGTGTCCCTACTCCTTCCCCAGTCACAGACACACTGCAATTCACTCAGTTGCTCTGACCCCTTATGTTCACCCAACCCCTTCCCAAAATGCCTCATCCTCTCAACCACCCAAACCGCTCATACCACCCAAACTGAACCTCCCCCCAAAACCCCATCCTTCCCTACTATCCCTCCCACTCCCTCCTGGATATACACTTGAATCTCTTTTATCACAATATCCTTCCCCAGACCCCACTGTCCCTATCAGACCCCCAGACACTACTCCTTCACCTATTCCTGATCCTTTATCTCAACCCCCAGATACCTAATCCCCTACTATTATAATACAACCATATATAACATTATCACCAATTATCCCTATTCCTTCCTCAGTCACAGATGCAATTCATTTAATCAATCTACCTCCTTAACCTTTCCCATTTATTAATCACTGCTCTACTTCATTTACTTCCCTCCTTTCCCCTTTTCATTACCATACTTTCCTGTAACACACTCTAATCTTTGATATTTAACACCATCCGCTGTCCCCGGATTTTTCTCTAACTCTTCAATAGCTATCTCTATTCTTCCTTGAACATTTTTCCTATACCTTCTCCAGTGACAGATACACTATAATTCACTTAATCGCCCTACCCTCCCCTTTATACTAATTTCTGCTCTAGTTCACTTGCTCCCCCTATCCCCCTTTTCACTACCATATTATCCTATAACGTTCTTAAACCTTTGACATCTAACAAATTTAATCATAATCTTTAACTCTCCTTTGCCCTTTCCGACGCAATACTTTACCATAGTGCTATATGACCTCTGATGTCTAGCACATTTATTTTCAAACATTAAACTTACTCTTATACCTCGTTTTGTTAATATAAAAATAATCTCGAAAAGATGAGGAAACCAGAATGTCGATATCTCGGTAAACCACCTTTGGGGGGAGGGGGCAAATCCTCACGGGCACAATTTATGTCCAAAATTATCATATTATGGCTCATTTTGTAGAAAAATAGAATATCTACAACTTGTATGAGAATGTTTTTGCAATTTTTGTCTGTGCTTCTTGTAAAAGTGGTCAGTGTAAGAAAATTTGTACCTTTTTCTTTTTTCTTGAAGTGTCCTACTTCAAAAATTCACCCCCAAAAATATGAAGTCGAAATTGAAAAAACCCTGTTGAACAAATTGTAGCTATAGGGTAGTTCTGTGCAAAATTCAAATGAAATTGAATGTCTTATTGTTTTTGATGATGTGAGAGTTTGCCCCCCATGCTGCATTTTCATTTTTTTTTTTTTTTTTTTTTTACAATTCAAAAACTATTTGGCTGATTTTGAAGAAAAAAAAAATTGACCACAGGCAATTGGAAGGGGTCTAAATGGAAGGGTGTGATTTTCATCAAAATTGGCAAGAAAAATTGAAAAGTGAAAAAAGAAAAACAAAGAAACAGATGGTCCCCTTAAGAGCTGCCTACACAGCCATTCCCCAAACCGCTAGACCTTATACATCTATATGCGTTCCATGATGGAACTCAGAATGTACTAAGGCGCTCCGCCAAAAACACGTAGCATGGAATAGCTACAGATGTAAACGAGACACCCCCTACCAACTATCTGCTCTCATATCCTTTAAGAAAGCGTCAGCCCATCTCCGATGTACAATATGAAATAGTAAAATAATGAGCTGGAAAACATACCTCTCCTCAATCACATTCAAAACATCTGTATCAGCTATCTGGCGACATGTTCACAAAATATCAGGCAAACACCCTCCCCATCAAGCCCCAGTCCTCTATATCAGAAATACATATCAGATCCTTTCCAAGTCGCTAATAAATTGGATGATTATTTCAGCCAAGTTAGTAGCGGCTCTCATCTTTCTCCACATTTCACTTTCATTAAAATCGTCAAAGAACGAACTCCTATCACATTTTCCCTCTCTTCAGATGAACCATACAATTCTCCTTTTTCCTCCTTAGAATTATACACTGCCTTACGATCATGCCGTAATACCCATGAAGGCCCGAACAGTATACACTAAATCTCCCATCATCCTCTTTATCCTTTCTCTTCAAGATTTATAACCAAATTTTAATGACGAGATATTTCCCTCCACTGGAATGAAGCCCTTGTTCTCCCTTTCTTAAAACCAAACAAATCCGGTACCCATCCACAAGATTACCATCCCATCGCTTTAACAAGCTGCTAATGTAAGCTACTAGAGCGAATGGTAAACTCACGACTAATATGTTACCCAGAATCAAATAACCTTCTCTGTTCTTCACAGTTTAGATTCTGTCATACCAAAAGCACAGCAGACTCCCTTGCTCATTTTGAGACGTATATTATCCGCATTTGCACGCCATGAATCCACCATAGCAATATTCTTTGACCTAAAGAAAGCATGTGATACCACATGGCGGTATCATATCCTACAACAACTGTCCTCTCTTGGCATATGCGGAAACATGGGGGCCTTTATAAAATCTTTCTTCTCCAATTGCACCTTCAAAGTCAAAATTGCTTCACTTCATCCTCTTACCCTCAGATCAAAGGTGTTCCACAAGGCAGTGTTCTCAGCACTACCATATTTCTTATAGCTGTGAACAACATTATATCAGTCTTACCACCAGGGACCTGATCATCACTTTACATTGATGATTTAATCATCTATGCCTCCAGTCCATCCATACCTTCTCTCCAACAACTCCTCTAGTCAACAATATCATCAGCATCTTCCTGGGCCTCACGGCTTTCTTTTCTCCACCACCAAATTCTTTTCTATCCATTTCTCACGCATATGTGCAAAACCCCAACCTCCTCTCTTCTTGTACAGCACTCCTCTACAATACCACTCTTCAGGAAAGTTCCTTGGAGTCATTTTCAACTCCAGACTATCCTGGCAAGACCATATTCTCTCATTAAAGAAATAGCTCAAAAACACCATCGAATTCTACAAACTCTGTCCCACATATCATGGGGGTCAGACCGGACAACTCTCCATTATCTTCACACAACCTTGATCCTCTCTACACTTGATTATGGATGTCATGTATACTCATCTGCCTCTACCACACATCTTAATCAAATAGATACAATTCATCATAATGGTCTCCGATTAGCATTAGGAGCATTCCGCTCCTCCCCAGTTGAGAGCCTGTACACTGAGTCAGGCATACCATCTCTCTCTTGACACCATACCCTTCTCTCTCTCTGATGCTTTGCATGCTTTCACCAACACTCCCTCACCAAATTAACTATTCCTCAATCCCAAATTTCTACCTTTACCTCATCTCCTTGTTTACCAACTCCTTTTATCGTCTACATGAATACTCTCCTTTCCCATTCCCCCTTTCCAATTCTCCAACCTCTACCCTTCTCAGTCAATTCAGTTCCTACCTGGCATATACCCTGCCCCCAAATTTGTTCCTTGGTATATCCTGACCCACCAAAATCAGATAAATCTCCCTCTGTTCTTCTCACTCACTTTCTTAACTATATTCCTATTCACTCCTCAAGTATGCACGTTTACACTGATGGCTCCAAAACCACATTTGGAGCAGGTTTTGCAGTCATCTTCCCAACCTACACATTTAAATACCCTCCACCTCCCTAGTCTAGTGTTCTCACTACAGAATTATATGCAATCCTCTTCGCCTTACAACACACATACTCTCCTCTTCCTCTTCTTTCACTATTTTTACCGACTCTTGAAACTCTCTCACTCTCATAAAATCCATACCCTCAACTAACCCCCTTGTCTGCAAAATTCAAGACTGGCTATTTCACCTGTACACATGATGCAAAACTATCGTTTTGCTGGGTACCTAGCCATATAGGAGTACCTGGTAATGAAGGAGCAGACACTCAAGCTGGCTCAGCCACCAAGTCCACATCACATAACCCCAATTTCTCAAAAATCCCAGCCATAGATTATTATCTTTATTTGAAAACCTTTCTTAATACACAATGGCAAACCTACTGGACAAGTCTTACCACCAATAAATTACATTCAATAAAACCAACAATCTCCTCCTGGTCAACTTCCATCCAAAGTAACAGACGCTGGGAAACAGCCCTAACCCGCTTATGCATCGGCCATACACGCTTTACCCACTCATACCTCATGTCACGATCAGACCACATTTCACCACAACCCGAACTGATGCTTTTGCTCATCCATCTCCAACAACCTCCCAACTTATCAGATATCCTAATGGAATCCCATACTTTCTACATAGAAAACCCAATCTCCTTCCTCAAAAACATACACATCCTCCATTTGATCTAATCCCCTCCCTTTTATCCTAACTTAACCCAATCACTCACTCCTTCACCTCTACCCAACTATATTAATCCTTTAAATACCATCCTACTACTGTATAACCACTAACATATAACACCTAACTAACAATCCATCCCTATCCCTACCCTATCCAGTTAATTATATCTCCTATAGTGCTATATGACCTCCGATGTCTAGCACATTAATTTCACCTCTAACCATCAACTTAACTTAGGGTATGTGGTATGGACATTAGGGTTTCCTACGAAGAAAAGCATGACTGGTACTGTGTGCAAGTCAGTTGTGACATGAACAGCACATTACCAAGAGCCATGATTAAGTTGGCTGTGATGTGAATAACACATCACTTGAGGCTATGACTAAATCAGCCATAATGTGAAGCCCATGTCTTCCATAGGCTGGGAGTTAAGTTACTTCATCCTAACCTGTTTTCTGTTAAGGTACTCACTCTGTGTAAGAAGTACCGATGTTGAAATATATATAATGAATTGAAAGATGTCACTGACTCTGCCCTGGATTTGTAGCTGCAGTAGCATGTCACTAATACTAACCACACTGATGCTGGTGAGTGACTTGTTACAACACTGTGGTCAGCCAAACGAATTGCATCTACAGTAATCCATAGTAGGGATTTATTTCAGATGTTTCAAATTTGGATCACATTTCTTTATTGAAGTTATTCATTTTTATATCCTGAATTGGTGATCCATGTGATAACTTGTCCATGAAAATTTTTCTGTGATTGTGTTTTCTAATTGTTTAGTTCTTAGTGTTAAATATGTCAGTTACCCCTTGATGCTCAGAACACCACGTTTTCTGTGTTTACCCTCTGTTCCTTAGTTTTTATTTCTTAGGCCGGACTATCGTGAATTTCATACTATTAAAATCATGCCTGGCGAACGTTCGCCAGGGCTGGCGATAGATCGTATTGGAACAGCCTGGCGAAGTTAAGTCGCTAGAGCTGTTTGAATACCATTTTCTTGCTTTCAAATTATAAATTAGGAACATATTTGTGTATGATATGATGTAGGAATCACATTGAAATTCTAAAATATCTTAAAATCATAATTTATTATGAAATAACGTATATACATAGTTTTTTCAAGACCTTCGATGTTCCAGTCGAGAGCTCAAGACATCAGTTGTATTCCTTCCCCCCTACCCCCATCCCCCACCCCCGAGATGACTTATTTAGATTTAGGTTGTTATTTTGGTTGTAGGGATAATGTTCTTTTCACAAATGTTACCAAAAGTGTTTTGATGTTGGCATGTTTACTTTTGGCTATAGAAACATAGCTGTAGTGCTCCACCGCCCTATAATGAGGCGTGTCTAATGATACCCTGGTAGGCCTACAGTTCAATATCTTATATCAGTTAGGAATAGTAAAATGGTAATTTTTTAAACTCTTTTGTTAAAGTATAAAGTTATTTTTTGTATAAAAGCATAGAGTTGATATGGTATAGTATAAAGTACTTTTAAAACCTTTCGCCAATGCTGGCGTTCGCCTGGCGAACATCTGAGTGAGAGAGGCTTTACTATAAAACCCAAGGCAGGTGTTCGCCAGGCCTGGTGAACGAAAGGGATTGCCAGGCGCTAACATCTTGGATTCCTGCTAAATCTAGCGCTTCAGCGAATAAAAAAAAATGCAGGAAACACAAATTTGTTACATCTGCAGTGTGTTATCTAAACATATACATAAATATATATTGTTGGCACATAGCAGGGATTTTTTTTTATATTATATTACCTTAATATTAAAATTAATATTTTTACTATACCTAACCGATATAAAATAATTAACTGTTGGGATACAAGGGTTAGGTTAGGTTAGACACGCCTCATTATAAGGCGGTGGAGACTAAAGCTATATTTCTATAGCCAAAAGTAAACATGCCATCATCAAAACACTTTTGGTAACATTTGTGAAAGGAAAATTATCCTTACAACCAAAATAACAACCTAAATCTAAACAAGTCATCTCGGAGGTAGGGGGTTGGGGGTAGGGGGGAAGGAATACAGCTTATGTCTTGAGCTCTCGACTGGAACATTGAAGGTCTTGAAAAAACTACGTATATATGTTATTTCATAATAATTTATGATTTTAAGATATTTTAGAATTACAATGTGATTCCTACTTCATATGCATAAATATGTTACTAATTTATAATTTGAAAGCAAGAAAATGGTATTTAAACACAGGAAAGGGAGGGCTCTCGCGACTTTGCTTCGCGTGGCCGTTCCAATACGATCGTTCGCCAGCCCTGGCGAACTTTTAATGGTACGAAATTCCTGATCGCCCGGCGAAACCTTTCGCCAGAACTAGCAAAAGGTTTTAAAAGTACGGGCCATAAAGTTAACCTTGTTATAGTACAAAGTGTAGTATAGCATAAAGTATAAAGTAAATTTTGTTATAGTATAGACAACATTTTCGTCTTCTCTTGAGGTTAATAATTAAGTTTAAGTGATGTTATGTGCACTGCAGATGTAAACAAATTTGCACTAGATTTAGCAGGAATGCAAGATGTTAGCGCCTCGCGATCCCTTCGCCCGCCCTGGCGAAAGTTGTTTTTAAAAGTAAGGCCTCCCTTCCTCGCCAGCACTGGCGAAAGGTTTTAAAAGTACGGGTCTTAGTTAAAGAATATCTATATTTTTTGTTGAGTTGAATATATATTTTCTGAATTTGAATTAGAGAAGTACTATATTTTTAATGTAGTTTTATGTCATCAGAAAGTACTTATTTTCCATATATATTTTTATGTAGTAATAAAGACCACTACATGGCACTGCCAGGTCAGGGCTTACCTGGATCTCTGGGTCCAAGGTTTTTCGTGTTTGTTCATCGTGGATGAAGTAAAGAGATTGACACCCCCACGACGGACAAGACGATTGGCTCTTGGTGTAACTGCTTTGGGTGCAGTTGCGCAATACCTGCTTTGGGCTAGTGCCTTTAATTACAGCCTTGATGTGCGAGTAATTAAAAGCACGACGCACAGTGGCAGCCAATAGTTTCGCTGCGAAGTGTTCGGCCGAACACATAAGGGCTCACGCCCGTTCGACAGGGTTCCGACCCCGACCGGCCTTCCCAAATAGAGACTGTTGGCTACCCTGGGTGCTTCACCGTTTTTTGATACCACTTCCGCCCTTTCATCGTCCAGTTGAATTAGCTTTGCTAGCCTCCCCTCTACCCATCATCCATCACCCTCGCTATGGCGTAACCCTATGGGTCACGTGATCAAATTAGCGTATTCTGGGGAGCCTATCTCTTGCGAGGAGGCTCTCCAGAATATCTTCATTATCACTGAGGTGGCAGTCTCACACCTCTTTTAGGTCCACAATGGCTTCAAGGTGACAGTTGCCAAACCTGAACACTTGACCCCATTTCTTTCGGCCGAAGGCCAAAGAAAGTTAAAAGATCACGGCTTCTCACCAGTTCCCTCCCCCGAAATGAAGGCTAAATGTACGATCGTGGCCAAAAAGATCGACAAGACGATCCCCCCACGATCGTGCGAGTCCATCTGCCAGGAGGTTTCCGTCAAGAACGGTGTCACTGTTCTCGACGTCTATAAGCCACCCGAGTCGCGAATCGTCAAGATTCGCGTCTCATCCCCCGAGGAAGCCCAGAAACTTCTCTCTCGGGGACTCATGATGTTTAATACATCGGTCCCCACCTACAACTTGGAACCCGAATGTTTTATTCACATAGAACAATGCCTTAACTGCTACCGATTTCACCACAAGAAACATCAATGTACACACCCCCAGAGATGCTCTCGGTGCGCCGGCGACGGTCACTTCTTCGCCAGGTGCACTGAAAACATCAAATGCTGCAACTGCGAGGGATCGCATGTCGCAGTTAGTGGATCCTGCCCTAAACGGAAGGAAATACTTAAGGCAAAACGAGCTGAGCTCCGCCAAGACACCAACACTGTACCTTCCTACGCAACAACAGCTGCTACACGACCTGCTCAGACCAGTACACCCAGACGACCCACGACTTCCCCTCGGACAATTCTGCCCACACAACCCCCAACAAGCACTCTCACACCGAACACAAACCCAAAAATCCAAGCCATCTTACACGTAAGTCTCATTGCTGCCAAATACAACGCAAAAAGATTCGCAAACATTGTCCCTATCATGCTACAGAGAAACGGCTTCCCCAGCATTGTTGTCCCTGAGGAAATCTTTGAAGACGAAAACCTTTACATCCCTGAGTACACCACAACAA
Source organism: Penaeus vannamei (assembly GCF_042767895.1). Classification (NCBI taxonomy): domain Eukaryota; kingdom Metazoa; phylum Arthropoda; class Malacostraca; order Decapoda; family Penaeidae; genus Penaeus; species Penaeus vannamei. Next base: position 16,539,133 of record NC_091572.1, read on the forward strand.
ACACAGAAACCACAGGAAATGAGGTGACAGACACTCACCCAGAGCCTCATTCTTCCTCACAACACCGACACCTCGTTTTGCAACCTCAGCCACAACGTAGACAAAAAGAAACTGCACAGGCACGCCAAACTACAAATACCACTGATCACAAACGCAAACAAACCACACCACCATCCATGCACACAAAAAAAAGACAAGAAGGATCCTCCTGCCCCCGAAGCTCGTCGTCGCAGATTGGATGACACCATTCTCGACGACGACAGTAGCGACTCCGACATCGATGTCGAGAGCGTTCTCGAAGCCGGGCTTGGGCTCTCGGCTGGAGCCATGCTCCCTGCCAGGGGACCCCTGGGACAGCGTGGAAGCATCGGGAATTGGTCCGCCGATTCCCAGGACTTCCGCGTCGGTTCACAGGACTCCCTGCCTGACCTCGAGGAGCCGTCGATCGCCCATCGATCGCGGAGCCGCTACAGGGCTCAGGTAACGCCACGCAAGGTACACCCAGGTAAAATGGGTGTACCTTGAGTGTCTAACTGACGACCGACCGAGCTGACGTGGGTTCTTCCACCTCGGTGGAGGACCCCGTGATGGCCAGGTCGATCTAGACGCGCAATCCCACGCACGAGCTGCATCTAAACAAAACAAAAACTCTCTCCTTCACACACAAACATTTTACTCTCACTAACAACAAGCACAACTCCAGCTTGTTCTGATGGAATAAAGCACTCAGACGGTTCCCTGTAGTGGGTCGTGACCGATCTATTACACGTCTGAACTCCGCGAGGAAGCCTCTCGCTTCCTCCTTAACATCCAGTGGGGTGAGTTGGCCTGTAGACAGACCAACAAATTCCGTGCTTGACTCACCACTGGCTGGATGGACTCACCCTCCATCCTTCGTTCCGGCAGGAGATCAGGTTTAGACCGTGATCTCTTTCTTTGGCATGGGACAGGAAATGCAGTTTTCGGGTTTTGCAGCATCACTTTAAAGCCACCTTCTACTCATTCCTTTCAAATTTCCCCTTCCCCTATCCACTCGTTTTGTTCAGTTTTTCAGTGTTCAGTTTTTATGTTCTCTTTTTCTGTCTGTTTAGTTTTGTTGTTGTTTGGTTTTTGTTGTCCTGTACCTTTTAATCTCACTAATAAAGTAATCTCCCCCAGGTACTGCCCTCTCTTATCCCCGTTTTTAAATACCTTCACCTCGTCTCCTGACGCTTGTGACACCACCTCACCCCTCACCCCTCACCCCTCACCCTCACTCATACCATATCCCTGCCATTGCGTTGACCCTCATCCTTATCCTTACCCTGACATCCCACTGGTTTCGGTTTCCGACACGTGGCGCTTGCTGCTAGTACTCGTGCCAGGACCACAAATCCTTTAGCGTAAGGGTTTGTGCGAGCCGAGGAAAGAAGCGTCACGGCCAGTGGAGTTAACCAAATCGTGGTGAGGCCGCCCGAGCCGCGCCCCTCCGGAAGATCTACGGCCGAGGGAGAGAAATCTCCTCTCGACCCGGGCGGGAGTGGCCAGCCTCTGTGTGGCCTCACTCGAGCTTCATCCTGCTTCAGCGGTGATGGTTAGCCGAGGGACAGCTCTGGAGCCAAGGTCGAGAGGCCGTGGCTCCGAGCATACCGCAGATGGCGCCAAAAACCTGCTAACTTCTCTCCCCTCCCCCTCAGTTAGCCGAGAGGCTCCGTGGTCGCCATAGCGAGGCTCCGCGCCCCGTGGGAAAATTGTGGCGAGGCGAGCCGCGCTCAAGGTCGTGGGGTATTCCCCGCGCCACGAGCCGCGACCTTGCCTCGCCACACGATCCCGCGGGGTGCGGCCGCGCGGTGAACACGCGAGTCTGCCGATGGCGCTGAGCCCCTCGATCCTTTTTCCTCTTTCAAAAAAACCCACTCCAACTATTACTCCAAGTTTACCCCGCAGGCTGGGTGAAGCCCCGGCTCCTTCTTCTTCTCCTGAAATTCTTTTCCTCCTCCTTATCCTTCTCCTATCCCCACTCTTCCTTCCCCCCCTCTTCTTTACATTTTATCCTTTTATCCTGCCAGGTCAGCACTATTTCAGTCAACAACCCCCAGCCTTTTGATCCTGCTTCTACATCATGTTTTTTTACCAAGTGTGGATCTCATGAGGCGGTTTCCCACATTTTTTGGTGCTCAGACCTGGAAAGCTTTAGATGTAGAGTCATCGTCCGGACAGGTAAGGTAACAAACATGGCAGTCACTTGAAGTATTGAAGAGGAAAAGGGTTGCATCAAGAGGTTGGTTGACAAGACCTGTACGGAACCTCCAGGAGGTTTTAAATGATAACAGTAGTTATGAGAAGTTAGATCAAGTTGCTGCTGAATTTGATAAGAGGCTAATATTGTTAGATGAGGCGCAGACAGCTGTTGAAGTAGAACTTGTTAATCCTGATGATTTAGAAGCAGACCTTGATGAGGCAAGTAATTATCGCAAAGCTGCGACAAATGTTAGATTTGAGGTCACCTTGCGAATGAAGAGAGCTAATGATGGCAGTGACAGTGACAAAGGCTCTGTCTCCAGTATGAGCACCTCAGATGCAAAGCTGCCAAAGCTAGAGCTTCCAAAATATGATGGTGATCTGACTCAATGGCAGTCATTTTGGGATAGATTTTCAGCCGCAGTGGACAGGACTGGCATACCTGTTATTACTAGATTCACAGTGTTACAAGGAAAAGCATTGTCTGCCATCCGAGGAGTAACACTCACTGTTCCAAATTACAAGATTGCATGTGATATATTGAAGAATAGATTTGGCCATCCTCAAATAATCATAAATGCACATATACATGCACTAATGAATATCTCTAGCTGCTAAAATAAAAGGAGCATGTAAGAAGTTTGGAGAGCTTTGGCATCAATAGAAAACAATTTGGCGTGGTGTTAGCTCCAATGGTCTTGGGTCAACTGCCTCAAGAGATAAGATTGGAATGGTCAAGGGAATCTACAGATCATGAAGGTGACCTGGAATGGCTGCTGACGTTCCTGCAGAAGGAGATAAGCCGTCGAGAGACTTTCCCGGACGTTGGGATGCAGAAGCCTGAACGACAATTTGTGGACTCGGAGAAAAGAAGAGTGCCACCTGCATCGGCTCTTCACACCTCATCTGAAGTAGGATCATCTTATTGTGCTTTCTGCAGCAAGAAGTACAAGTCTGAGAAATGCCGGGATATCCTGAAGCTCCCTTTGAAGGAATGTGAAGAAAAAAATCAAAGCTGCCCATTGTGTTTCAAGTGTTTGAGTAAGGGTCATATTTCCAGTGGTTGTCAAAGCAAGTGTTCTAAGTGTAATGGCAATCATAATTTTCTTCTGTGCAGATTGATGGGTGCAGTAAGCACACAAAAGGCTATGGAGAAAAGTGTGAGTGATCAGAAGGCTAGTGATATTGTAGACCCTTCTGAAAATTTCAATCCCCATGTGAATCCTGTTGGTGTGACTCTTAACAAGTGTAATGTGTTGACGAAAACTAGCTGTGTGCTACAAACAGCTAGAGTTAGTATTTGGCGAGTCAGGTGCTTGTTGTGAAGCCACCCTGTTGTTTGATACAGGCTCTGATAGGTCTTAGTGTGTCCAGTAATCTTGTGAAGAAAGTTAAGCCCAAGAGGATGAGCTCAGAGCCTGTATCATATGCTGCTTTTGGAGGTAGTAAGTCTCCTCCAGGTAAACAGAGTAATATCTTTGACTTGCAATTAGTAGGTTTACATGGTGCAAAACATTTAATGGCTTTAGAGATTGCAAAGGTTTGTGCACCATTGACTAGACCCTGTATTCCTAGTAATTTGGTTGATGCATTTTCTGATTTTCAACTTGCTGATGATTACAAGAATAATAGTCACCTGAATATAGATATACTTGTAGGTTTGGATGCTTATTGGGGATTAATGGATCCCGAAATTAAGCCACATCAGAGTAATGGATTAGTAGCCCAAAAAGTCTGTATTTGGTTGGGTGTTATCTGGTTCATGGAAGGTTCCTACTAACAGGAACTATGAGTCAACTCAAATGTTGCTTATAGGAAATGTGACAGATTCTGATTTGCGTGAATTTTGGGATTTAGAATGTGTTGGCATAAGTTAAAAGGAAACTGTTCCTAGCCCATTTACCTCAGACCCTGTTTTGAAGCAATTTTGTGAAAATGTTAAGTTTGATGAGGGACACTATGAAATAGGCTTACCCTGGAAGTCAGATGACTGTAAGAAGAATCTTATGAATAATGAGGGAATTGCTAGGAAAAGGTTGCAAGGATTAGAGCGTAAGTTAGATAAGGACCCAGAGCTTCAGAAACAATATTCTAACGTGTTTACTGGTTATGAACAAGAGGGAATAATTGAGGAAGTCCCTTCAAGTGAAGTTGTAAGTTCTCAGCCTACTTATTATATGCCTCATCGTCCAGTTGTCAAAGAGAGTAGTTCTTCAACTAAGGTCAGACCAATTTTTGATGCTTCTGCAGCTAGTTATAATGGCATTTCTTTAAATGACTGTCTTGAGTGTGGTCCTTCACTTAAGGGGGCCGTCGAATTAATATTCAACGAATATTTTTAAAAATACTTGAAAAATTGAAAAAGTCTGTAATCTAGTCGGCTTTGGCAATCCCGTGACATAATATTTCTGCCGCGATGTGACCTTGTACCTGGCACCATCCCACAGTCGCGCCGATACATACTGTGTGATTCGCTCTCATCACACACTAAGAGGACACTACTAATGATAGATGTTATTCCTGTAACCTACTAAACATAATATGATGATAAATACATCTCAGTCACAGCTGCAGCAGTTGTTTATTCGTATGAAATGCCTCAGGAGACACTGCGAAGCCTGTGATGCCACAGGGTACTTCTAGAATCACATGCAGTTCTTGCTATTGGTACCTTGCAAAAGGGGGAACCAGGTACCAGCTACACTTCAGATTACTATGTGGATACCATAGAATGCATCAAGATTGATGCAGAGATCAGAATTCTAAAAAAAAAAAAAAAAAAAAAAAAAAAAACACACACACACAGGGAAAAGTATCCTCAACTTCAAAGCCGGATATCTCAAAACTACACCTTTGTCGACATTCTTTGTTGTTAATCCATGGCTACTCAGGCGATTTTAATGGGGTGTGGATAATTTGAAAGCTGAATGAATTTGCGATTTAAGTAACGGGTTAGTTTTTCATAGTAGGGGATGAAAGCCGATTTATCATATTTTATATAGGTATGAATGAACATTTCAAAAAAAATTTTTTTACACTAAACTAAGAGGAAATTTCAAAATCTTTTAGATAACTTTTATAGGTATTGCTATAGACTATATGTGGTAATTTAAACCAGTTCAGTCAATGGATAATTGAGATATATTTTTTTAAGAATTTCAAAAAACTTGTTTTTTAAAAATAATTTCATTGTTTATTATCCAAATGGTATGAAACTCGGTGATGTAAATCGTAGTATATGTATATATAACATATTAAAAAATTGCGAAGATCGGATCAGAAGTAACAAATTTCGTTTTCGGGTTTGACGGCCCCCTTAACCCTGATCTTGTGAAAGTATTGGTTTGTTTCAGAAATTGGAAGGTTACATTGACTGCTGATATTACAAAGGCATTCTTACAGATTTGTGTTCGGCCAGAAGACCGAGATGTTCATCGCTTTTTGTGGAAATGCAAAGACTCCATTAGAATGATGAGGTTTGGTCGTGTTCCCTTTGGTAACACAAGTAGCCCATTTTTGCTAAATGCAACCATTAAATACCACTTACAGTCTTGTCCTGATACTGAAGTAGTAAAAGAGTTAAAGGAAAACCTTTACATAGATGATTGGCTGTCAGGGACGGAGACTGCTGAGGGAGCTTGTGAGAAGTTTAAAGAGGCTCAAAGTATTTTGGCTGAAGCTGGGTTCCCTCTTTCTAAATGGCACTCAAATTGTAAATTGTTTGCCACAAGGTTTAATGACTAAATTGATCATGGTGATGAACATGCTAAAATCCTTTTTCAAGACATATGGAGACTTGGGTTAGATTGGGATGAGTTACTACCTAAAGAGGTGCAAAATAAGTTTCAGAATTGGGTTAAGAGCAATGCTCTTAACCCAATTCTGAAACTCAAACTGAAAATGCTCTCGAATATTGGAAGATTATTTGTTGTTATTTTCCAGAAATGTCCTGGAAAGAGTTGTCTGGTTTAGAACTTCATGCCTTTGGTGATGCTTCAGATAAAGGGTATGGAGCTTACGTGTACTTGAGAGTTCCCTTTGTGGATGGGACGTACCAGGTGTCATTAGTGGTAGCAAGGTCAAGGGTAGCACCTATAAAGAGGGTCACATTACCTCGATTAGAGTTGCTTGGTGCTTTATTTTGTGCTAGACTCTTAGATTTTGTGAAGTCTGAGCTCTGTCTCGATAAGACTGTGACTTATTGTTGTTGGACAGACTCAAAGGTTGCACTTGCATGGATAAAGGGTAATCCTTGTAGATAGAAGGTGTTTGTGTCAAATAGAGTTGTTGAAATTCAGAGTCTTACCTCCCCATGCCACTGGTACCATTGTCCAGGTAAAGAAAATCCTGTTGATCTTGTGTCTAGAGGGGAGTTAGCCAAAGGCCTTGTTAATTCTACTTTATGGATAAATGGCCCTTCTTGGTTGTCTGAACCTTTAACTCTAAGTGATAAAGGAGAAACTGTAGAGTTCCCTGTTGAAGAAAGTTGCAGTAAAGGGAATATTTCTTGTGTATCTGTAAACTCTCCTAAAATATTTGAGTTTGAGAGACGGAGTAACTTCAATAAGGCACATTGTGTGGTGGCTTAGGTTATGAGATTTATTAATAATGTCCGACCTCATTCTGTGAAGATGTCAGGTCCCTTGTCTATTGCTGAGTTAGCAAGGACCAAGACCAAATTGTTCTACTGTGTGCAGAGAGAGAATTTTGTTCAGGAAATTGCAGACTTGAAAAAAGGTAAATCTCCTTCAAGGGGTTCTCCTTTGTGTAGGTTAGATCCCTTTGTAGATGATGAAGGCCTGTTGAGAATTAAAGGACATTTGGAGAATGCTGATTGAAGTTTTGAAAGTAAAAATCCTGTTATTATTCCTTCAGGTCATGTTGCTAAGCTCTTGGTTCAATTTCAGCATATTTTTCTGAAGCATGCTGGAGTAGCAACCATTGCGTCTATTTTAAGAGGCAGTTTCTGGATTTTGGGAGTCAGGAGAATTGCTAAAACTGTTTGTAGAGTGTGTGTTAAGTGTAAGAGGTATGATTCTTGGGCTTGTAGTCAGCCTGCTGCACCTCTACCAGGATTAAGAGTTAAGATTGCTCCTTCCTTCACTGTGACAGGTCTTGATTATGCTGGTCCTCTCTTTTGTATTGATTTGCCTTCAAAGAAATTGTACATTTTGTTGTTTACTTGTGCAGTAGTAAGAGCAGTGCTCCTAGAACTAACTGATTCATTATCTCTTTCTGATTGCATGCTTGCAATACGTAGATTTGCAGCACAAAAAGGTCTTCCTTCAGTTTTTATTCAGATAACGCTAAAACATTTATGAGTGCAGCTCGTCAACTTCAGCAAGAATATGGACCATTGTCTCCTCAATGGAAATTCATTGTTCCCTGTTCTCCATGGTGGGGAGGTTGGTGGGAGCGTTTGATTAGGTCTGTTAAGTCAGCTTTGAGGAAAACAATAGGGGTTAAATGTTTGTCAAAAATTGAGTTAGAGGCCACCATTCAAGAAATTGAGGCTTGTGTAAATTATAGACACTTAACATATGACTCCCTCACAATTTCTCATTGGATGTAATGCTGGACCTCAACCCGAGGTTAATGATCAACCTTCATGTATCACAGGAAAGGATTTGATTATCCAAGAAAGTATTCACCAGCAAAAACTTTAAGTTTTGGAAATCATGGAGCAATGATTATCTAAGAAACTTGTGCAAAAATGTAATGTAAAGAAAGGTGCTATTGTGCTAGTCAGAGAAGACTATGTTCCTAGGCTAAAATGGCCATTAGGTGTTGTAACAGAAGTATTTCCAGGTAATGATAATATCATTAGGAGTGTCAGGGTAAAAACTGACCATTGCAGAAGTTGCATGATCTCGAAATGTATAGTGATCTTTATGAAGATTCTGATTCTGATTTGAGAGAATCTACCTCAAGGGAAATTGTTAAACCATCAGTTGCTGGAAACAATGAAAATAGTGCCTCTGAGCCTTGTGAAGAGAGCTGATTAAACCCTACTTCCTATAGGCAACGGGGTTGTGCCATAAAACCCCCAAATAAACTTGACTTGTAATAATTTGCTGTATTTAGTTTAGTTGTCCTTATTTCTTAAGGTTGAAATTAAGATAGAGTTTTTTAGTATATATGAGTTTATTGAAGCAAATTTCAAGGAGAAATTTGTCCTACCACTATTTCTCAGGATTTATTACTTCATTTAAGTATACTTAGTCTATGATAGGAGTAAGTACTCCTATGGTGGGGAGTATGTTAAATATGTTAGTTACCCCTTGATGCTCAGAACACTACATTTTGTGTGTTTACCCTGTTCCTTTGTTTTTAGTTCTTAGTTAAAGAATATCTATATTTTTTGTTGAGTAGAATATATATTTTCTGAACTTGAATTAGAGAAATACTATATTTTTAATGTAGTTTTATATCATCAGAGAGAAAGTAGTTTTTTTCCATATATATTTTTATGTATGAATGCTTTTAGCAATAAA
>NC_091572.1:16575619-16595619 GCF_042767895.1 Penaeus vannamei
CCTTGAAGGCCCTAGCAATCACAAAAAAAAAACGCTTAGCAACAAGGGGGGTTTCAGTCCTTCCTAAAGTTGTTCCTAATTTGAAGGATAAAGCAACTAAGCAAAATAAGGACCGTAAAGAAATTGTTAAAATCCTGTCCTTAGGAGATAGTGAAGGAATGCTTTTATTTGATATTCATCTTGGAGATGAGTGCGTTACAGCGCTATTCGATACAGGAGCTGAAGTTTCCTTGGTACATAGTGAAGTTTTAAAAGAGCTAAATATTTCATATAAACGGGTTGAGAAATCTGTTCACTGGGGGGATGGCTCTTTTCTACGGTATAAAGGTGAGGTAAATCTCACTTTTAACATAGGTGAGGTAAGAACCTCATTTGTTTTCTTGGTGGTAGAAACTTGTGGTTTACCATGCAGGATGCTGATAGGAAATGATTTTGCGGATGCACATATGGTTATATATACGTCACGCCCTACCACCTTGTCCATTAATGGTCAGGAGGTAAAGGTTTTACGTAGCAATAATAAATCTGCCGTTTCCATGGCAACCGTAGGTCTGAAGGGACATTAGAAAGAGTGATTTAAATGATGCAAATATGTTATTTATCCCTCGGAAGGATTTAGATATTAATTTGATAGAAGGTATAGTGGCTCCTATTCCGTCTTCATATGTTGAGAAGTGGTTTCAAATACCATTTAAAAACGAGATGAATAGAGAGGTACAAATTATGCAGGATACGAGCTTATGGGAACTCGTACAACTAGAAGACATATCTACTAGTGAAGCAAAAAGCCAGATAGTAGCAAGTGTCAAAAGTGGCAGAAATAAAGTTTGCAGATTATTAGAAGTAGATAAGTTATTTGAACGAGGTTCAGAAAAGCACAAGGTGCTGGTAGATCTAGTTTTGGATTTTCCAAAAATATTTAGTCTAGACGAAGATCCTTTAACTATTTTGAACGAATACTTTCACGAAATAAGGGTTGGTCCTCCAGTTTATAAGAAGCCCTATCCCATTCTGTTGAAATACAGAGACGAGATTAGGAATCAGATTTACAATATGTTGAGGGATGGCGTTATACAACCTTCACGTTCTTCTTACAACGCACCACTGGTGCCAGTACGAAAACAAGATGGGGGGTTGCGGTTATGTCTTGAATTTAGGGCTCTTAACGAACATATTGAGGAGGACCGATATCCCTTGCCAAACATAGATTCTACCCTGCAAAGGTTGGGTAGGAGTCGTTTTTTCTCGTGTTTGGACCTCCGGCAGGGATATCATCAAATACCCCTGAGCCCCGCTAGTCGAGAAAAAACGGCTTCTTCCACTATGGATGGCCACTATGAATTTATGAGATTGCCTTTTGGGCTAAAAGACGCCCCCTTCTGCTTTCCTGAGGATCCTTAATCAGGTCTTGTCTGGTCTAATCGGTGATGTGGGCTTTGTGTATCTGGACGACATTGTAGTTTTAGGAGACACATGGGAAACTCATTGCAATAATGTTAGACGAGTTTTAAGTCGCCTACAGCAGAGTAATCTCTCTCTCTTAAGCTTACCAAATGTTCGTTTTTCAAGTCCGAAGTGGAGTATCTGGGGCATGGGATTAGTGAGAAAGGTATCAAACCACAAAAGAAAAGTTGAAGCAATGGAAAAGTATCCACCACCTTTGGTTCTAAAAGAGCTCCAGGCGTTTCTCGGTGCGACAAACTATTATCGCAAATTTATAAAGAATTTTGCAATATCGCGACCGCTAATCGACCTAAGGGCTGTAAGACTTAGGATGGGAGAACAAAGCTAACGTGGACACAGGAAGCATTGGATGCATTCCACAAGTTGCGTACAGTATTGTCTGAGGACATTGTGTTAAAATTCCCAGACTTTTCCCGTCCGTTTGTGCTAGTTACAGACGCCAGTAAAACAGCCATTGGGGGTGCTCTCCAACGGGAAGATGACAATGGAAGCCTTAGACCATTGTCTTATTTCAGTCGACAGTTAAAAGGTGCAGAGTTAAATTATTCTACCGTAGAGCGAGAGGCATTGGCGATAGTATATGGGCTAAAGATAAACAGAACATTGATTCAGGGTTATCCAGTTTTAGTTCATTTAGACCATAGACCTCTTCGTTATCTATTTTTTAGTAGGGATGGAAATGAAAGACTAGCCAGATGGCGTATGTCGGTAGCTGAGTTTGATATTTGTGTAGAATATTTGCCAGGCAAAGAGAATCACTTAGCAGATGCTTTTTCGAGGATTAGAGCAGCAGACCAGCCCATAGATGACTTAGTTGTCGGTGCAGTGACTCGCCGAGCTAATAAATCTAATAAAGGGGTTGATTTACTTGATAGTCCTAGGTCAGAAATGGTTGATAACGGTAACCAGAGTTCACCTGAGATCATAGACGTATGGGGACAAGATAGTTTAAGGAGTGCACAAAATGAAGACCCACTTTGGGGTCGTGTTAAAAAGTATTTACGAGGTGTGTGAAGGTCAACTGTCGAAAGACGAGTTTAAGAGGGTTCCTGGGAGAATTGAGAATTATCAAGTACGACCTGATGGGATATTATACAATGTGTTAAATAAGCCTTTTAGAAAGGTTTTCCGAATGGTGGTACCAAAGTTATATCAAAGTATAGCATTAAGGTTAGCTCATTCGATTCCTATTGCAGGGCATGGGAGTGTTTTAGTAACCTTAAAGAGATTGGAATTATTTGCATTTTTCCCTAATATGAAAAATTCTGTAAAAGAATATTGTTCGTCTTGCGACATATGTTTGCGATGTAAACTGGGTAAACATATTCCTGTTCCTCTCTTAAGATACCCTGAGGTTTCAAGGCCTTTTGAGCACGTCCACATGGATATTGTGGGTCCTTATCCAGAAACAGAGGGTTTTCGTTATATTCTCGCAGTAGTAGATGCATTAACAAAATACCTAATTGCGATTCCATTAAAGTCTCAGGATTCACTAGAAGTCGCGAGGGCATTTACAAATGGCTTCATCTACAAAGAGGGGCCTCCACGTCAGATAATTTCTGAACAAACTATTTCATACTTTAACGGAAGAATATGGGATAGACAAACATACCATTACTACATATCATCCAAGCTCAAATGAGCAAGTGGAAAGAGTAAATGGTACTTTGAATAAGATTTTGCGTACAATGTTTTGGGACAATCCTTCAGTGTGGGCTCGAATGTTACCTATGGCAGAGTTAGCATATAACACAGCTTACCATAGGGTAATAAAAGACACACCCTTTTTCACATTAAAGCACCGGGACCTTCATTTTCCGTATATCTTATTTTCAAAGGACACGGCTCCTTGGTATAATGTGGAAGATTATTTACAAGAGACAAGAGTCATAGGCTCAAAAATTTTAAACGGTGTAAAGAGTATGTTGAGGAAGAAATTCAGAGAAGGCCAAGGGATAGACCCACGGCTATACCTTCCCAAATCGTGGAAGGAGACAGGGTATATCTTAAAGATATTCCTAAAGTGGGGTTGAGTAAGAAAGTACAGCCATTATATAAAGGACCATACAGGGTTATGGAAAAGATCAGTCATGTAGTGTACAAAATTAAGAGAATTGCCGATGGGAAAGTACGCAAAGAACATATAGATAGATTGAAACGAAATGTCGTTAACCAGGGGCCAGGCCCATAATATAGATAAAGCGTATCCAACAGAGGAAAAATTGAAGTAGATTTGGAGGATGAGGGTACTTCAGAAAATTCGAGAAATCAAGAGAATATTGCTGAACTGAGAGGAAAGAGAAGAAATGATGTATATGATTTACATAGAAAGTAGAAAGAGACAAGAATTGCAGATGTTAACCTCGTTAAATATATAAATAAGAGAGTTACTTTAGATCATAGCGAGCTTAATATGAGTTACTTTAGATCATAGCGAGGCCAATAAGAAGTTACTTTAGATCATAGCGAGGCTAATAAGAGAGTTACTTTAGATAATAGCAAGGCAAATAAGAGAGTTACTTCAGATCAGAGCGAGGCCAATAAGGTTACTTTAGATCATAGCGAGGCTAATAAGAGAGTTACTTTAGATCACAGCGAGCCTAATAAGAGTTACTTTAGATCATAGCGAGGCTAATAATAGAGTTACTTTAGATAATAGCAAGGCTAATAAGAGAGTTACTTTAGATCATAGCGAGGCTAATAAGAGTTGCTTTAGATCATAGCGAGGCTAATAAGAGAGATACTTTAGATCATAGCGAGGCTAATAAGAGAGTTACTTTAGATCATAGCGAGGCTAATAAGAGAGTTACTTTAGATCATAGCGAGGCTAATAAGAGAGTTACTTTAGATAATAGTGAGGCTAATAAGAGAGATACTTTAGATCATAGCGAGCCTAATAAGAGAGTTACTTTAGATAATAGCAAGGCCAATAAGAGAGTTACTTTAGATAATAGCGAGGCTAATAAGAGAGTTACTTTAGATAATAGCGAGGCCAATAAGAAGTTACTTTAGATAATAGCGAGGCTAATAGGAGAGTTACTTTAAATAATAGTGAGGCTAATAAGAGAGTTATTTTAGATAATAGCGAGGCTAATAAGAGAGTTACTTTAGATAATAGCGAGGCCAATAAGAAGTTCCTTTAGATAATTGCGAGGCTAATAAAAGAGTTGCTTTAGATCATAGCGAGGCTAATAAGAGAGTTACTTTAGATCATAGCGAGGCTAATAAGAGAGTTACTTTAGATCATAGCGAGGCTAATAAGAGAGTTACTTTAGATCATAGCAAGGGTAATAGGAGAGTTACTTTAGATCATAGTGAGGCTAATAAGAGAGTTACTTTAGATCATATCGAGGCTAATAAGAGAGTTACTTTAGATCATATCGAGGCTAATAAGAGAGTTACTTTAGATTATAGCGAGGCAAATAAGAGAGATACTTTAGAACATAGCGAGGCTAATAAGAGAGTTGCTTTAGATCATAGCGAGGCTAATAAGAGAGTTACTTTAGATCATAGCGAGGCTAATAAGAGAGTTACTTTAGATAATAGCGAGGCTAATAAGAGAGTTACTTTAGATCGTAGCGAGGCTAATAAGAGAGTTACTTTAGATCTTAGCGAGGCTAATAAGAGAGTTACTTTAGATCATAGCGAGGCTAATAAGAGAGTTGCTTTAGATCGTAGCGAGGCTAATAAGAGAGTTACCTTAGATCATAGTGAGGCTAATAAGAGAGTTACTTTAGATCATAGTGAGGCTAATAAGAGAGTTACTTTAGATCATAGCGAGGCAAATAAGAGAGTTACTTTAGATCATAGCGAGGCTAATAAGAGAGTTGCTTTAGATCATAGCGAGGCTAATAAGAGAGTTACTTTAGATCATATCGAGGCTAATAAGAGAGTTGCTTTAGATCATAGCGAGGCTAATAAGAGAGTTACTTTAGATCATAGCGAGGCTAATAGGAGAGTTACTTTAGATCATAGTGAGGCTAATAAGAGAGATACTTTAGATCATAGCGAGGCTAATAAGAGAGTTACTTTAGATCGTAGCGAGGCTAATAAGAGAGTTACTTTAGATCATAGCGAGGCTAATAAGAGTGTTACTTTAGATCATAGCGAGGCTAATAAGAGAGTTACTTTATATCATATCGAGGCTAATAAGAGAGTTACTTTAGATCATATCGAGGCTAATAAGAGAGTTACTTTAGATTATAGCGAGGCTAATAAGAGAGGCTTTAGATCATAGTGAGGCTAATAAGAGAGTTACTTTAGATCATAGCGACGCTAATAAGAGAGTTACTTTAGATCATAGCGAGGCTAATAAGAGAGTTACTTTAGATCATAGCGAGGCAAATAAGAGAGTTACTTTAGATCATAGCGAGGCAAATAAGAGAGATACTTTAGAACATAGCGAGGCTAATAAGAGAGTTGCTTTAGATCATAGCGAGGCTAATATGAGAGTTACTTTAGATCACAGCGAGGCTAATAAGAGAGTTACTTTAGATCGTAGCGAGGCTAATAAGAGAGTTACTTTAGATCTTAGCGAGGCTAATAAGAGAGTTACTTTAGATCATAGCGAGGCTAATAAGAGAGTTACTTTAGATCATAGCGAGGCTAATAGGAGAGTTACTTTAGATAATAGTGAGGCTAATACGAGAGTTGCTTTAGATAATAGCGAGGCTAATAAGAGAGTTACTTTAGATAATAGTGAGACCAATACGAGAGTTACTTTAGATCATAGCGAGGCTAATAAGAGAGTTACTTTAGATCATAGCGAGGCAAATAAGAGAGATACTTTAGATCATAGCGAGGTAATAAGAGAGTTGCTTTAGATCATAGTGAGGCTAATAAGAGAGTTACTTTAGATCATATCGAGGCTAATAAGAGAGTTGCTTTAGATCATAGCGAGGCTAATAAGAGAGTTACTTTAGATCATAGCGAGGCTAATAGGAGAGTTACTTTAGATCATAGCGAGGCTAATAAGAGAGATACTTTAGATCATAGCGAGGCTAATAAGAGAGTTACTTTAGATCATAGCGAGGCTAATAAGAGAGATACTTTAGATCACAGCGAGGCTAATAAGAGAGTTGCTTTAGATCATAGCGAGGCTAATAAGAGAGTTACTTTAGATCATAGCGAGGCTAATAAGAGAGTTACTTTATATCATAGCGAGGCTAATAAGAGTGTTACTTTAGATCATAGCGAGGCTAATAAGAGAGTTACTTTAGATCATATCGAGGCTAATAAGAGAGTTACTTTAGATCATATCGAGGCTAGTAAGAGAGTTACTTTAGATTATAGCGAGGCTAATAAGAGAGGCTTTAGATCATAGCGAGGCTAATAAGAGAGTTACTTTAGATCTTTGCGAGGCTAATAAGAGAGTTACTTTAGATCATAGCGAGGCTAATAAGAGAGTTGCTTTAGATCGTAGCGAGGCTAATAAGAGAGTTACTTTAGATCATAGCGAGGCTAATAAGAGAGTTACTTTAGATCATAGCGAGGCTAATAGGAGAGTTACTTTAGATAATAGTGAGGCTAATAGGAGAGTTACTTTAGATAATAGCGAGGCTAATAAGAGTTACTTTAGATAATAGTGAGACCAATAAGAGAGTTACTTTAGATCATAGCGAGGCTAATAAGAGAGTTACTTTAGATCATAGCGAGGCAAATAAGAGAGTTACTTTAGATCATAGCGAGGCTAATAAGAGAGTTGCTTTAGATCATAGCGAGGCTAATAAGAGAGTTACTTTAGATCATATCGAGGCTAATAAGAGAGTTGCTTTAGATCATAGCGAGGCTAATAAGAGAGTTACTTTAGATCATAGCGAGGCTAATAGGAGAGTTACTTTAGATCATAGCGAGGCTAATAAAAGAGATACTTTAGATCATAGCGAGGCTAATAAGAGAGTTACTTTAGATCATAGCGAGGCTAATAAGAGAGTTACTTTAGATCACAGCGAGCCTAATAAGAGAGTTGCTTTAGATCATAGCGAGGCTAATAAGAGAGTTACTTTAGATCATAGCGAGGCTAATAAGAGAGTTACTTTAGATAATAGCGAGGCTAATAAGAGTGTTACTTTAGATCGTAGCGAGGCTAATAAGAGAGTTACTTTAGATCATAGCGAGGCTAATAAGAGAGTTACTTTAGATCATAGCGAGGCTAATAAGAGAGTTACTTTAGATCATAGCGAGGCTAATAAGAGTGTTACTTTAGATCATAGCGAGGCTAATAAGAGAGTTACTTTAGATCATAGCGAGGCTAATAGGAGAGTTACTTTAGATCATAGTGAGGCTAATAAGAGAGTTACTTTAGATCATAGCGAGGCAAATAAGAGAGATACTTTAGAACATAGCGAGGCTAATAAGAGAGTTGCTTTAGATCATGGCGAGGCTAATAGGAGAGATACTTTAGATAATAGTGAGGCTAATAAGAGAGTTACTTTAGATAATAGTGAGACCAATAAGAGAGTTACTTTAGATCATAGCGAGGCTAATAAGAGAGTTACTTTAGATCATAGTGAGGCTAATAAGAGAGTTACTTTAGATCATAGCGAGGCTAATAAGAGAGTTGCTTTAGATCATAGCGAGACTAATAAGAGAGCTGCTTTAGATCATAGCGAGGTTAATAAGAGAGTTACTTTAGATCATAGCGAGGCTAATAAGAGAGTTACTTTAGATAATAGCGAGGCTAATAAGAGAGTTACTTTAGATCATAGCGAGGCTAATTAGAGAGTTACTTTAGATAATAGCGAGGCTATTATGAGAGTTGCTTTAGATAATAGCGAGGCTAATAAGAGAGTTACTTTATATCATAGCGAGGCCTATAAGAGAGTTACTTTAGATAATAGCGAGGCCAATAAGAAGTTACTTTAGATAATAGCGAGGCTAATAAGAGAGTTACTGTACTGCCTCCAGTATAACACTAGCAGTCAGTTAAACCTTTATTGTCATGTTCACAAGCTGGTAGGTATGAGCAATGTATCCAACTTGCAAGATGACAACATACACGTACGCGTGAGCGTGCACGTGATTGTGAGGTGAAAAGCTGTAAGAAAATAAATCACAGTTTTGGAAATAAAAAGTTGTACACAAATAAAGTAAATGAATCATATAAATATCAAATAATATTAATACAATATGAGATAGAAATATTAAGAAAAAATCAATAGAAAATTATAAAAATACTGCAAGACTAACATATCTGTAAACATTAAACAAACAAATGACTTCTTATTCCTTATACTATTTTATGACATTTCCTGAGTTAATTAAGGCACTTTATAAAAGATCAATAACTAAAGACTAGATACTTTGATTAAATGAAAAAGAAACAAAACATTATTCTTTGGTAAATAACTGAAATAAAGCTTGGTAAAAATATGAGTATAATAGGAATGGCACTTACTTATATCACATAATTTCAAGTTATATATCACGTAAAAGACACAACTTTGTTATTAACATATGCTCTAACATCTGAACCATACATTATTAACAGTATAAATAGTTGACTTACAGTGTGGCTAGCCCAAATCTTCATAAAACAAGAATAATTTAAAAGTACGCAGCACAAGGCAACTCTTCTTCTTCTTCTTCTTCTTGTTATAGGGTTTAGACTATGATGTCTATATCCCCTGGATCCTCTTCTTTTGTTCTTGAAGTTTCTTATATTAGGTTGATTAGCTTGGTTCTTTGTAGGAAGATCTTGGTGCGTCTCAGTATGTAATACTTCAGTGGTAATGGATGATCTGTCCCTGTTAACAAAAGGTTGATGTTAAAGTCATGAATATTTGCTTGAATAAGTGCTTGTTTTAGTTTTATTCTATGGGAGTTGAATCTTGGGCATTGTATTATCATATGTTCTATTGTTTCCTCTTGGTTTCTGCACCATCTGCAGTATGGGTCGTTTTCCATTTTTATTCTATATAAATGTTGTTTTAGTCTTGTATGTTTGGTAAATAATTTTGCGATACATGTATCCATTTTTCTGTTTTTAGCTCTGACCCAAGGTTTTATGTTGTTGTCTTTTATGAGATAATTCTTTGAGTTTAGTAATCTTTTGAGATTCGATTCCCATTGTTTGAAATTTTTTGATTTTATTTCTTTTATTGTATAATTTGGGTCTTGAGAAACTTTCATGGTGTTGTTTAGTTCATGACCTTTCTTTGCTGCTAAGTCTGCTATTTCGTTTCCCTTAATGTTTTTGTGTGATGGAATCCATTGGATTTTTATTGTTTGTTTTTTAATTTCAATTGTATGCATTTGTTTTTGTATATCATATATGATTTGTATATAATTTAGAGGTTTACGGTTTTGTAGAAGTTGTAGTGATGATTGGGAATCTGTTAGTATTACCGTTTTGTTTAGATTATTGTTTATAATATAATTTAGTCCTTGCTTTATTGCATAGAGTTCTGCGTGGGTTATTTCTATATTAGCTGGTAGTTTCCAGATAGTTGTTATTTCTTTGTCTTGAATAAATATTGCTGCTGAGGATGATTCTGGTTCCTTTATTTTTGATCCATCGGTGAATATTTTGTTATAATCTTTGTAGTTTATGTTTATCATTTCTTGATAATATTTTTGAATAACTACTTGAGGGGTGTTTTTTGTAAGTTCTTCAGCAAAATTTATTTGAATATAATTTGAGATATCAAACCATGGGGGTACTGGTGAAGTGGTTGGTACTTCATTTATTTTTAGTTCAATATTCAGAATCTTATTAGTTTCTCTGACTCTGTGGAATAGAGATCTCTTGTCTCTCTGGGGGTTATATTCTTTTATGTAGTTTATTGTTTGTTGTTTTATTGGCATTCTATTGGGTTTGTTTAGGATCTTGGTTAGATGTATATATTCCAGTTCTTTTTTTCGGTCTTTCATTGTAGGTAAATTTGTTAGAGCTTGAAGGGCTATTATTGGGGTTGAATTAAGGCATCCTGTAGCGAGTCTTAATACTTGATTTTGGAGGATTTCTATTTTTTTAATTTCTCCTTCTTTTGCTGCACCGTATATTGTTATTCCGTATTCTATTTTCGGTTTTATGTATATTTTGTAGAATTTTATCAGGGTTTCTCTGTTGGCTCCCCAGTTGAATGATGCTAGCTTTTTCATGAGATTTATTCTGTATAATGTTTCTACTTTTATATTATTTGTATGGTTTTTCCACTTTAGTTTTGGTGCATCTAAAGTTAGGCCTAATATTTTGTGGCTTTGTACATATTTTATTTCTATATTGTCCATTTTAATTGTTGGTAAATGATTTATTTTCTTGTTTGTAAAACAGAGGAGTTTACTTTTTAGGAAATTTATTTTTAAGTCCCAAGTATTTGCCCATTCTTTTAATTTTTGTAGTTCTGTTTCTAGTTTGTTTGCTGCTTCAATTAAATTTTTTTTACTTATTATTAATGTAATATCATCGGCGTATATCATTTTTTCGATGCCTGTTAGTTTCAAATCGTTTATCATTATGTTGAATAGTACTGGGCTTATTGGAGACCCTTGAGGTACCCCACATTTAGTTGTTCCTTTCTTTGAGGTTTTATTTCCAATCTTTATTTGGAATGTTCTATTTTCTAAAAGCTCATTTATCCATTTTAATGGGTTACCTGTTATTCCTAGTTTTGCCATTTTTATTATTAGTGCTTCGTGGTTGACTGTGTCAAAAGCCTTTTCCAAATCTATACAGGCTATTATGGTATATTGTTTTTCCACGAATGCTTTGTTTATATGATTATCTAGTATTTGTAATGCATCTATTGTATTTCTGTTTGGCCTGAATCCATTTAAATCTTTGTCTAGTTTGTTATAATGTTCCAGAAACCAAGTTATTCTTTTTGTTATTATACTTTCAAATAACTTTCCGATACAAGATATTCTACATATGAATCTGTAGGATTTTGCATCATTTGGGTTTTTTCCTGGTTTAACTATTGGATTTACTATCACGTTTTTTTGTGATGCTGGGTATTCACCCCTGGACCAGTGTGTATTTATTATTCTTAGAATTGCCTTCAGCAAATTATCTGGTGCATTTTTATATAGTTCGTATGGTATCTCGTCTGGGCCATATGCTTTGTTATTCTTAGCACTTTTTAGTATTGTTTTTAATTCTATCATTGTTAGTTCGTTGCTTAGTTCATTTGTATTTTGTATATTGAATAAGTTGTATTTTTGTGAATTTGATAATAATTTTTTGGGTATTTTGTTTACTATTTCCATATATTCTTCTTTGAATTTTTCTAGTTTTTGGTTGATATTTGTTAGTGGCAAATCATTATCTATTATTGGATATTCCGTTGTAATTGTTTTTCCTGTCAATTTTTTGAAAAAGTTCCAAATCTTTTTTGGTGGGTTTTTGAAGTTTAATGTTTCACAAAAATCGTTCCATGATTTCTTTTTTTGTTGAGTTATTGTTTGTTTTGCTTTTGCTGAAAGCTTTTTGTATTCTATTTGGTTTGCTATAGTTGGTTTTTTCCTCCATCTGTTAAGAGCTTTATTCCTTTCTTTTATAGTTTCATGACAATCTTTGTTCCACCATGGTTTATTTGGTTTATCTGTTATTTGTCTTGTTTCTAATTTTAAATATTTTAGAGCTGTATTTTTTATCTGCTCTGTTATTTCTTCTATGGTTGATATTTCTTCTAAATTTGTTTCATTTAATTCTTTCTGGTAGTCTTTCCATCTTTCTTTTGTGTAGTACCATTTTTTTTCTTTGAGTAAATGGTTTTCAATGTATGTGTTGTCCATTATTATTATTGGCAGATGGTCACTTATTTGGTGGGATGCAGATTTTATTTGTAGATGACTTAGGGCGGGTGAGCCAAATACGAGATCTAATGTGGATTCTTTTGCAGTTTTTGGATCAATTCTGGTTATGAGGTTTCTTGGAGTTAGTAGTAATACATTATTTTGACTTAACCATTTTGTTATATTTGTTCCTGTTGTATTTGTTTGTCTTTGGTTTGTATTTTCATTCCAGAGAGGGTGATGCGCGTTGAAGTCTCCTATTATTAATTTTGGATGTCTTATCTGATCTGAATAATATTCTAGTTCTTCTGCTTCTATTACATTACATGGATTATATATTAATAGTATGTTTAGCCAGTTTCTTTTATAACTTGTTTTAATTCCTAGTACTTCTATTTTATCTTTGTATCTGTCATTTAAGTTTATTTTTTTTATGCTGAATATCCTTTTTAATGCATACAGCAAGACCTCCTCCTATTTGGTTGTTTCTGTCTTTTCTTATGACTGTATAGTTGTTGATGTTGAGGGTATCTTTTTCTTTTAGCCATGTTTCATTAATAGCTAATATTCCTGGGTTTTCTTTATATGTTAGATAATTTAGTTCTGTTTTTTTATTTAGTATTGATCTTGCATTCCAAAGAATTAGTTTGTACATTTCAATATGCTATAATGTCTTTTAGCACTAAGCTAATTTCGTTTATGATGTCAATTATATTTTGCATTAAGGGGACCGTCCCTGAGAATGGCCACCTTTCCCTACTCTATACATCATAAAAAAATATCGGTTAGAGATAACTGATTGATTCTTTTTGCATGCTATAGAGCAAAGAATTGTGCTTCGTTATATATATAAATTTTAACTTTGCTCCCCCATTGGGGGGGGGGGCACCCCCCAAAAAGTTGAAAAAAATCGCTATTTTTTTTGGTATGTCTTCGGTACATCCCAACTATCAGAGCTCTTTACAGAATATTCCCCCAAAAATGCTAGTGTTAGATCAACTCTAGCCTATAGCCATGTAAAAGGCCGAATTTTGAATTTCCTTTTTTTTTTGGCGGGGGACAGCTTGACATAGAGAACTATTTTTGAATGCGTTTTTCAGCATTAAAATATTATTATTTTTTGATTAAGGCAAAAATTCAAAAATCGGCCTTTTACATGGCTATGGGACGCCGAGGCTCTAGTGAAAGCAACAAACTGCATTTGGATCGCATGAAAATTACGTGAGTTGGGAAGTACCGAAGAGTCATAAAAAAATAGCCGAGCTACGGCGTTTTGTATTTGGCACCTTGCCAAAGTTCGTTATCTCTGTTATTTTTCTCTGAATCTAATGATATTATATATCAAAAAAACGCTTATTTAGTGTACTTTGCAATGCAATGATTACCAAGTCAATAGGAATTTTCATGTTCAATAGGGACGCTATTCTGTAAAGGTATGTCACTTTTTTTTTTTTTTTTTTTCGTTGTTCATTAAAGTTGATATTTTCGTGTGAAAAGCTTAATAAATGCATTTTACCATAGAGACAACTAATCTAAACCAGATAAAAACCTTTTTTTAAAAAAAATATTTTTTTTTATTTTCCATTTTATTTTTTATTTTATTTTTTTTTTTTTTTTAAGAAATGGGGAACTGTGGATGGCAACATTAGTACAAAATCATTCTAATTACAAAGTCCTGGCATGAATACAACATGGTGGTTCAATTTTGAGAATTTCAAAAGCATATGAATTTAGTACATTGAATTTGAGAACTTACGAAAGTCGTTGAATATTCCCCATGCCTCACACAGGGGGGGGGGAGGGGGAGATGGTCACTGGGTGTTTATAATTTTCGAGGAGGATCATATGTACGTGAACGCACGCACATAAAGTTAAAAAGATTAATCATCATCATTTAGTAGGCCTACATTGACTTTCATATCTAAATAATAAAATTTATTAGTTATCCCTCTCATACCCATTTTCTTTGATAATTGTCAATATTAGCAGATTGCAAGGGAGAACAAGTGTAAAGTTTATGATTAGCCATTTGCACCCATTACCTTTACTAAGAAGTGCATAAAATCATGCAGACGCCTATGTGTTGTGGGATATTTGCCAATTTATGGTGCCTAAGACTTACGGTAACGTCTAAACATATTCATTTTTATCGGGAACGCACGAAACGGATGCGATAGCTTTTTGAACGCCAGACGAAGACTACGCATACAACCGAGCTCAAAATTCCATATAGTTTTTAATTCAGAGCAGGTATTACTGAGTACTATCATCTTCAACATGAAATAATCTGTATCTCGCTTATACATCCGAAGTTTAAAAATCCGACATTTAGGTAACATTCGTATTGAATTGGTCTTTACAACGGTAACTGCCAATTTCAAATCAATTCAAATTGCCCCCTGCTGTGATGTACCGACCGTTGAGCGAAATGTAACGGAAATATTTCAATCCTTCCTTATAAGGCTATTTTTAAACATTAGTGCTTCGTATGTGATATACGTATATATTACCACGTAAACTAAAACATATTACCAGGGAGTCTCGATCAAAGCATATTTCGTGTGTAAAAGGACACAAAACATACATTTTTTTTTAGATATATTTCACAAAATATTTCGTCATAAATCACGGTGATATAATTTTTTTCTGATATTGGTATAAAAGTGTTCCTTGAACATTCACGAACTCATATCTATGCGCAATGTCATAATTAAATGCCTTATGCACGATTGCCGCAAGCAAAAGTCCACATAGGTGTACCTGGGCGCTCAATAGCGACGTACCTCTCCGGGTGCTGAGGGACTCGCACGCCGGCTGCAAGACAACGAGCCATAGCAGGCGGTTAATACTCGTTTGGTAGTTTCCTCATCCATGTACCTATACTATACGCTAACTAACTCAATTTAACCCCCTCCTCCCCCCTCTCTCAGGGACGGTCCCCTTAAGGGTTTCTCGGAGTTGAAGTTGTTTATTAGATTTGTTATTATTTTGAAAATACTTTTGGTTACTTTTATCCATGAAAAGTTATCATTTTCATCTTCTTTATTGTTTTTTTTGTTTTCTTTGTACTGTATTGGGGTAGGTAATGACCATGTGGTTGGGGATTCAGTAACTTCTCTTTGTTCTGAGTTTGTTATAGTTTTGTTTTCTTCACTTGAATTTTTGTTACATCTTTTAGGAGATGTATTTCCTTGGTTTTTGTTTGTTTTTCCAGATCTAGGTCTTGTTGGAGTTTGTTCTTTTGGTTTTGCAGGCGTTTTTTGACCTAAGGTTAGGCTTTGTGGTTGCGTTAGCTTTTGTGCATAGCTTTCTAAGTTATTTTCTTCTTCTGATTGTGATCTGATAATCTGGGATGGTTGTCTGTTCATTGGTTCCCGGTTTTGGTTATTTTTGTGGTATTGGTCAAAATTCTGCCAGCCGCCTTTTAGACGAAAAATAACATATGCAAATGATAAAGCGAGTGATTCTAAGAAACTTTTCTTCTATGTACTTCCGTCGCAGCTCAAAACTAACGAAGTTATTGGACACATAAGTGTCCGTTAGCCCGTTATGAAGTACTATCTCAATATTTTAAAAATCGCCATCCGATATCCTTTCCTGTCTTTTGTAAACAAAACAATGATGCCGTTTCATTTTTGTACAATTATTCTAATCACCGAGATTCGTGCATAGATAATGCCCACATAACGGTACACGAAGCAGATTTTGTGTCTGTATCAATATATATGACAATAGACCAGTAATACTCACATAATATTGAGTATTTACAATAACAAGTAAATTTCTTGTTCTGCGCAAACCGACGTGCCTCACCCATATTACGAGCAAAAGGGGCCTGAAGAAATGCGCGGGATTTTCAAAAACAAAAATGTTATCGCCTGAATTGCGAACGAAACATTTTGAAATATTTATTCGACACTACATGCGCGTGACATTGTCACGAAAGCCAATAGTATTACAGGAAATACTATTAACCAATCACGAGACACCGTGTGTGGAACAGGTATGTATAGTGGTAGAGTAAAGAATTAAGAATCGGCGATATTAAATGAATCGTGTGTCAAAGAGTAAGACAGGAACACCATGCTTAACTAGCAATTACTGGCAAGGTAGCGATTATACTGTATGATAAACGGCGACAAATCCTGGCCAATGAAAACTGAGGAAAATGACGTCAGTATTTCTTGACCAATCAGAACTCGCTATTTTCGGAAAGTGTGCACCGGACAAAAAAAACGTTCAGTGTCTGTCTGTCAACTGTGTGAGAAGGGTTTGGGTGTGAAATGTTGGAAAATATATAGCCGGCTGAAATGTTGATAAATCGCTATTTGCATTTTTCTGCAGAAAAACTACAACATCAACAATATTTGACTAAGTATACGGAGGTACGGCAATAGAAGGTTAGTAAGATTTAAATAGATTATAACGAGAACCGGCATATTACACACATTGCATATTGCACGAATATATATATACTCAAATATTTATAGAGTGCAACTAATTCTTTGTCTTATTTTGCAATAAACGCAGGCAGATTATTAACAAACGCAATATTAATGATAAATATTAAACGTTAATTTCTTTTCTGTTGCATACATCGCCTTTGAATCGGTGTACAATAACCGCGCGCGCAATCAAATTGCCATAACGAATGGGGACCAGGATGACGTTGCGGGCATGTCACGGAAAAACTTCTGATGGGCGGGTCTCAATCTCAATCTCAACAATAATGAGCAGGGCGCTAAATGAGCGCGGGTGACGGAAAAGACTCGCAACGAGTGCACAAACCTTTTGGGAGTGTGATTTGTCTCGATTTGCGCATAGAAGGGGGCTCTAGCATTATTCCCATCGATAAACTAATGTTAAATGTAGCGTGCGACAGCAATAACTGAAAGAGCGGTGGCTCCATGGAGGACGCCGTGTCCATGCTGCGCAACCGTTCCTGCCCGATGTGAGCAGCACCGCAAATTTTAGGTAAAATTGAAAATTATGTAGGAATGAGGTTATCCGTTTGTGTGACGCGCGGTGATAGAGGGAATTGGACAACGCCATTTTATAGAACGGAAGAAATAGTAGGATGTATTATAGGTTAAGCTACAGCGGGCTCTTATCCAGCTATTAATGACGAAAATGTACCTCGCTCTTCAGGCTCATGGGCGTTCCTTCGCGGCAGACATACACGCTCGGGATATCGGCTATTTTTGTGTAATCAAAATTTATTGCTTTTGTATTGTGAGGCAACCAGACAAAAAGTAAGCCCAGATTTAACCGCACATTAGTAGACCGTAATTATATTGGTGAAACATGCGTCTTTTTTCCGTAGAGTTTAAACAAACACGATTTAAAGCTTTTGTTAGTTGTTTTGATATGTTTTGCTGTGTAAATCATGGAAATTTTTTCCCAAACATATTGCAAATCCTTCGCTTAAGCAACTCTGACGTCGAGAAGTACAAGTTACGTCACTGCTTAAGCAGTCAGATGCGACGGAGAACAATAGCATTACAGCGCTAAACAGCGAAGGAATTATCCATTCCAAAAACAATCGTTTCGAAAGGAGGAGGCTGGCAGAATCTGAAATTTTACCATTTTTGTTTTTCTTTTCTGGTTTGAGTTGTTGTAGTTGCTTTTTTATTTCAAAGTTATTTGGTGTTATATTTTCTTTATTTATTTCTTGTGCTTCTCTATGTTTTTTACATTCTATGTTATTTGGAAAATGTTCTTCATCACAGAAAAAGCAGTATGGATTATTTTCACATTCACTTATTTTGTGTCCATGCTGACTGCATTTGCTACATCTCATTTTATTCTTACATGTAACAATCCCCTGTCCGTATCTCAGACAATTGTAGCATTTTATTATTGGGAAAGTATATTGTCTAACTTTGTAGCTTGTGTGTCCTATGGCTATTCTTTCTGGTAGAAATCCACTGAAAGTTATTCTTAGGGATTTTGTTGCATACCATTTCTCCTGGCTATTTTTATCTTTTAGTTTTTTTAGTCTTATTACTTCTATTATTTCGTTAGTTGTGTTACCCAGTGTTCTTATTTTTTCTTTTATGTTTTCAATTTTCAGCTCAGGTTCTACTGGATATATTGTTCCATATGAACAATTAGCATTTTTGTTTGAGGTTGGCTGTTTGCAAGTTATGTTCCATTCTCCAAGTTTTTTTATTTCTCTGAGGGGTTTTATTTTACTTAAATCATTGATTTCAAATCTTAGAGCCTTTCCTGTTCCTAGTACTCTAAGGGAATCTGCTATGATGTATTTATGAAATTCAGATGTATTTAAGGCTTTTGTTAATTTAATGGGATTGTTGAAGTTTGTTGTTGTTTTATCATCTATCAATTGTATAAGTATTACAGGGTTTTCTTGTCCTACCTTCATATTTGTTGTATTCTTACTAGTTGTTGGGTGTTGTTCTTCCGGCTTTCTCCAACCGGCTTCTTGGTTTTTTGGTTGTTTTGAAATTGGGTTTTCTTCGTTATCACTTTCTAAATCTTCTCTTGTTCTCTTTGTTTGAATTTCTTGGTCCATAAGTTGGACTAGTTCAGGATCTTCTCCTGGGTCGGGATTTAGATCAGTGTCCATAAGAATAAAGTTTTTTTACACTTCACTCCGTAATCGATGTTCACTCTATGGAGTTTCAATCGGTTCTCCAAGGCAACTCACGTGGCTCTCTAGCGGGGCTCCGCGGATTCACAACAATGTGTTTTTGTAAGGCGTTCGTACAACTCTAACGTCACTGTAGCCAACGTTACAAACTAAAAGAAATTAAAAAATTATTCTCTCATTAATACATTAAATCAAATAAATTCCTGATGATCTAAATTCTATATATATAATATCAGACAAGGAATCCTTGATTCCTTTACAGTTACTTTAGATCATAGCGAGGCCAATAGGAGAGTTACTTTAGATAATAGCGAGGCTAAAAAGAGAGTTACTTTAGATAATAGCGAGGCTAATAAGAGAGTTACTTTAGATCATAGCGAGGCTAATAAGAAGTTATTTAAGATAATAGCGAGGCTAATAAGAGAGTTACTTTAGATCATAGCGAGGTTAATAAGAGAGTTACTTTAGATAATAGCGAGGCTAATAAGAGAGTTACTTTAGATAATAGCGAGGCTAATAAGAGAGTTACTTTAGATAATAGCGAGGCTAATAAGAGAGATACTTTAGATCATAGCGAGGCCAATAAGAAGTTACTTTAGATAATAGCGAGGCTAATAAGAGAGTTACTTTAGATAATAGCAAGGCCAATAAGAAGTTACTTTAGATAATAGCAAGGCTAATAAGAGAGTTACTTTAGATAATAGTGAGGCTAATAAGAGAGTTACTTTAGATCATAGCGAGGCTAATAAGAGAGTTACTTTAGATAATAGCGAGGCTAATAAGAGAGTTACTTTAGATAATAGCGAGGCCAATAAGAGAGTTACTTTAGATAATAGTGAGGCCAATAAGAAGTTACTTTAGATAATAGCGAGGCTAATAAGAGAGTTACTTTAGATCATAGCAAGGCTAATAGGAGAGTTACTTTAGATCATAGCGAGGCTAATGATAGAATTATTTTTTTCTCCAGTAGAGGATTTAATAATTGATACAGAATCGTGTGGATCTCTTAAGGTTTTAGTCAAGGACTTTAGGGAGAATTATTTAAATGGTGAAAATATGTTATTTATTCCTTGGAAGGATTTTGATATGTTGCATACCCAGATCGTTGGATCTGATAGATTAAGGCTATTGAAATGGCTGGAGTCATCACTAGCCTGTTAGATACTGTTATCATTCGGGAGGATGA
>NC_091572.1:16606228-16628728 GCF_042767895.1 Penaeus vannamei
GCACCATTGCGGGAGAAGGTAACTTCACCATGATGGGTCAAAGAAAAGGCTAATTCATCACCAGCTTGAGGTGAAGCAGCCACATCCTTGCTTACAACCCAGTATTCAGGCCGATCTAGCAGCAGATCACAGTCTTCTGGAAGATCAGCAGACTCAAGGCCAGCTGGGTTTGCTGCTGTTAAACCAAAAGCAAGGGCACCAACATACATGGCTTCAGTTTGAAGAATCTGCACAACCAATTTCTCACCAGGGCGTAAAGGTCTTGCTGTAAATACATAACCATGTGAATATTCAGTTTCAGTGCGTGCAGCCACTGTGCGGTCATTGTTCATACGTACATTGCGACCACGGACACGATGAAAGGGCAATGGCGCAAATGCAGTATGAGCATGGTGCCGTAGGGGTAGTGCATCTGGGGAGCGAGGAGTAAGTGCCAGCTGTGCCATGGACGGTTGTAATCTCTCGACGCCTGAATCCAGGCGTTGCTGTTGTGGTAGAGGCTGTTGGGATTGTTGCTGCAGCGACTGACCCTGCTGTGAGGAAGATGATTGAGCCTGTGGTAGGACTCTGGAGTTGGATGTTGATGAACCAGGGCTGAGATCATTAACAATGCGTACACGGTTATTGAGCTGTGCTAGAGGATCCACAAATTCAACTGCAGTGCTGTTACCATACACATCAAAAAGACCCCAAAGCTGAGAGCGTGTATCCACTCCCCCAAAGAATACACCCCGCTCTTCTCCATTAATGCCAAAATGTACATCACCAGTTGAATCAACATAATAGAAGAGGATGCTACCCTGTTCAGCAAATCTTTCACTTAAAGCTTTAGCCCAGTAGCCAGGTTTATTGGTGAGGTCTGGACATGCATACTTTGGTAGAGCATCACGCAGTCCAGCAGGATCCTGAGATGTGAATCCAAAGCGGATAACTCCTGACCAGTTTGTGGATACTTCTAGGAGACGAAGGCACACCCGTTCACCAACTTTGATAGGACGTGCTGAGAAGGCAATTCCTTTGCAGAAGCTTTCAGCACGGCGGGCTACTTTGCCATCGTTGCTGATGCGGACGTTGTCGCCACATACTGGATGGAACGTCAAGGGAGGCTGATTAGAAGATGATGAACCACGACCAGCTGTAAATACATAATAAAATTAGAGACTATAATCTTAAAACATTACACTACAGTATATTGCCTTTGCACCACAAAAGTAGTATTGTACTTTCTCTAACAATAAAAAGGAACTACTGTTCTGATTCCTTATTGCATAACAATGATGCATTATAGCTCCTACAGTATGCTTCCTTTGCAACAACAAAAATGATATTGTACTTTTTCACATAAAAGTTCCTAGTTCCTTGATGCATAATAAAGATATAATTTATACCACTTTACCTAGATTACTAGGCTTATCTTATGTATATGACTGTCAAAGATAAGAATCCATCAGGCAGTGTTTAATGCTATGACCTCTACACTTTTGCCGAGACAAACAAACAACAAATTTTCAGCAAGACTAGACATGGTTCCTTAATACTTAATAAATTTCCAATGACATCTAGCAAAGGTCTGCTTTTCCTTGTAAGTGTGAAAAGCACTGAAGGCCAAAGCATGAGAATATCAAATGCTCTATCCAAAACGATTTAAACTTGGGGTAATCTGTGAAAAATTAGCCTCAAATAACAGTAATGCTGTGCTGTAACTCCACACTTGGCAAAGACTAAATCTCTTTAATGCATATACTGAAACCATAAAGCTTGAAATGGGTTTATTATTCCCTTGTTCTATTTCCCAAGGATTTGTGGCAGTTTAATGGTCTTCACCAAAGTGCCAACGAGCATGGAGGCTGTGTCAATCATGTGAGTGAACCTAGAAACATTTTATTTTATGGCCACTGCCTTCTTTCCCATTGTTGAACAACCCTATCCTTTCTCAACCATAGGAAGTAAAACCCAACAACTCTATTTCCCGTAAAATCGAACTGTGAAAGGGTCTGGCCACGTGCTATTATGTTGCTTGCTCTGTAGAAAAAGTATCATTGATAATATGGAATATCCCCAAATGAACGTGGAATCTCTTGGGTTATGTTAACCGAGAATTTGTTTACAACAATGCACTCTTCGCTTACTATACTATATACTTTATCCATTCAACAAATAACAAGGTCTACATTCCAATTATTATTGCGAATTTTACAATAAATTGTACGGACCCTTTTCGTGTAAACAATTTCCTCGTTTTTCCTTCACAATTCAATGCAAGTCAAACCACAGATTACGCCGCAAGGTATAGTGACGCCCTACATCTCTCAAGGGTTCGCGGCCGGAAGTCACGGTTACCGGATGTTAAGAACCGTGTCGGGTACCTCCGCCATTGCCAAACTGATCGCCATTTCTTCTTTACCTACTCCCAACAAAACTGAATTAAAAATCCTCTTAATATAGCATAATTTACAAAACAATGGCACCCAAAGTCTAAGACAACAGCAATTTGCGTACATACCAAGGCCCATGCGTCTCTTGAATTTTTTGAGGACCTTCATTTTCTTGAATATTGGGCCCGCTGTGTAACAAGTGACAGTGGGTTCAACAGCGTACTCTTCAATACATAAGGCAGGCATCACAGTGGTTACTAACGACCACAAAAAGTGTCGACCATTCAGCCTTCTAACACGACACTCAGACAGCCGTGCTGTGTATACACTTTCACAGATAATTCTTTCTTTGATATAATTCACTTCCGGACACTGCTCTAGCTATTGTCTTGATGATATGTTCACTGGTTAAATCATCTGCACAATTCCATACTATAAAGACCTGAATCTACACGATCCTCCCGTAAATATAACCGAGAGACAGGAGAATACGGAGAGCGTGCACCCTCGTCTTCCGCTGTATGACTAGAGACTGGCGAGAGCTGGGGGTAATGGAAGGAAGGCAGCTGCGCTCCTCCCACCCTCCCTCCCTACCTTTCCCTTCCCTTCCTTCACACTCCACGCGCTGGCGGAGGAAGGGGACGCGCGGGGCCACAGTTAATTCATTTGATTTTTCCTCTTTTATTAATATGATGAGACTCCCTTAGATTGTTCTTAATAAATATGACTTGCACGTAGCATGTTTGGAGGAATTTATAATCAAAGATCTAATTAACTTATAGGAATGGTGATTATTGGAAAACATAATAAACAAATTTTGTTAAACATTTTAAGCCATGCAAGGCCATATAAAATGTGATACGAAAGGTTCTAAGTTTAGTAAGAATCGTAAAGCCAAATCCTAATTTTTCATAATTCACGACTATCCCATGGCAACACCGGAAAACTGGATGGTTGGAAGGGACGAGCGGTGATGGAGGAAGGGGGGTGGAGGGAGAAATGCGGGCGGAGGGGGGGATGAAGTGGGAGCGAAGGACAGATGTTCGACGCACGAGCCGACCGACCCTTACTCCCTGATATGTTTCAGCAATTTTCTTTTTGGCTTTCCACTTCCTTAAAATATGAAACTTTGTCATTCATATAGTCCTCAGATCACGATAAATGCCGTATATATGATATGGATATATTCATAAACAGAAGACTTACTGATTTTAATGTAAACATACCATGTGGCAAAGCTGCCAGGTGGAAGACTAATAAGTACGAGCAGACGATATATTGGACATTAATATTTATACTTACATACCCGGGAGCCTTGGTAACATATCCAGGGCTTATTCACACTGGTAATTTAATGTCGAACTTTGGACTATGCATGTAATGTAAATTAACACAACATACGGAAACGTCAACATTTGGCGGGTGCTCCGCGCGTGTCCCACGGTTGGATGGGCATACTCGATGTTGCCACCTTTTTTATTTGAAAATTTTATATATATATTTTCATCATATTCCATTACCTTCCAGCTTCTTCTTAGAGTTCGTAA
Source organism: Penaeus vannamei (assembly GCF_042767895.1). Classification (NCBI taxonomy): domain Eukaryota; kingdom Metazoa; phylum Arthropoda; class Malacostraca; order Decapoda; family Penaeidae; genus Penaeus; species Penaeus vannamei. The sequence continues at coordinate 16,610,151 of NC_091572.1, forward strand.
AACAACAATCTAGAACATAAAGAAATTATACGGGAATCAATTACTGGTCAGCTATCCACGTTGGAGCAGTTGGATACTTGGAAAGTTGTAGTATGGTACCTACACATTCTCGGTCTGCGTGGACGATCCAACTTCTCCCATGTTTACCTGACAACTCGAACTGTCACAAAGTTTTTTGAACATATGTGATTACTAAATAAGAAAACTATAGTCAAGTTTCATACACAAAATTAAATAATCTAATGTTTTATATAATGTATATGTTAACGCCATCCCTGCTTAATACATAATTTTGAAATAGGTATGCATACATGTCTCTATTACAAAAACATTGACGTAGTAATTTATCAGTTCGAATTATCGATCAGTATAAGTGATCTTATTGTATTCTACATATCTTCATCAAATTACCGGGGATAGCCATGCGATGATAATTTTAATGTTTTAATGAAGCAGAACTAGTAATCGTATTTCGTCCTCATACTTCTACTATAATTGATTATTATTATACTTATTATTATACTTATTATTATTATTATTATTATTATTATTATTATTATTATTATTATTATTATTATTATTATCATCATTATTATTATCATTCTTGTTGTTGTTGTTGTTATCATTTTATTATTGTTGTTATTATTATTATTATTATCATTTTATTGTTGTTGTTGTTGTTATTAGTATTATTATTATTATTGCTATTACTATTAAAATCATTATCATTATTATTACCATTATCATTATTACTATTATCATTATTATAATAATAATAATTGTTAATAATAATAATTGTTACAATAATAGTAATTGTTATTATTTATCATTATGTATTACTATTAGTATTATTATAAAAAAATAATGGTAAAAATTTCAACACTAATGGCGTTACAATCATCATCAAAATAATAATCATTATAATAATGGCCATACTAATAATGATAAGAATGATTATTAATATTATCATTATCATGATTATTTTTATTTTAATGATGATGGTGATGATGATAATATAAAGCAATAGTAATAACAATAACAATAAAACAACAACAACTATAACAGCAACAATAATGATGATAATGATCATGAAAATAGAAATAGTAAAATAATATATATATACATTATGGTAATAATTATAATAACAATAATAACAACAACAACAACAATAATAATAATAATGATAATAATAATAATAATAATAATAATAATAATAATAATAATAATAACAATAATAATAATAGTAATAATAATAATAATAAATATAATAATAGTGGTAGTAGTACTGGTAAATATTAGGATGATGGTGATAATAGGAACAATAATAAAAATAGTAATGATGATATTGATAATAATGTTACTAATAACAATTGTAGCAATAACATTTCCAGTAATAATAATGATAATAATGACAATAATCATCATAATTATCATTATCATCATAATCATGACCATCATCACAATTACCATTTACTGTTGTTGTTGTTGTTATATTGTTATTATATTATCATATTATCATTATCATTATTATTAGTAGTAGTAGTATGATCATCATCATTATCATCATCAAAATAATAATAATAGTAATAATAATAATGATGATAATTATGATAATAATAATAATAATAATAATAATAATAATAATAATAATAATAATAATAATAATAATAATAATAATAATGATAATTATGATGATAATAATAATAATAATCATTATTATTATTATTAATGATAATGACAACAATCATCATTATCATTATCATCATCACCATCATCATCAACACCATCACCATTATCAAAATAATAATAATAATAATAATAATAATAATGATAATTATGATGATAATAATAATTATTATTATCATTATTATTAATGATAATGATAATAATCATCATTATCATTATCATCATCACCATCATCATCAACACCATCACCATTATCAAAATAATAATAATAATAATAATAATAATAATAATAATAATAATAATAATAATAATAATAATAATAATAATAATAATAATAATAATAATGGTTAAAAGCGAAATAAATGTGCTAGGCATCTAAGCTCATATAGGGAGGTATAGTAAAGAGTGATGTCAGGTGATAGTTGCTGTGCGTCAACTACCTAATGTTGGAAAGTTGAAGATGGGTAAGGGGGATGATGGGGGAAAGGGTTATGGTGATTTAGGTAAGGGAATTAGATCAAGTGAAGGATATATATGCATCTGAGGAAGGAGAACAGGTTGTTATAAGAAGCAATATTTTATGAATGAAAGTGCCGGTACATGTTGGGGAATCTGGGAGGGGGGAGGTAGGGGGGGTAAAGGAGGGGTATCAGGAGGTAGGGAATCTGGGGAAGGGCATTGTTGTAACATGAGTATATCCGGGGGGGAGTGGAAAGGATAGAGGGGAGGGAGGGAGGTAGAATGTGCGTATAATTGGAATTGAAGGGGATGGGTTGTGTTGGGAGGGATTAGGAGGAAGGGGTGTAGGGGTGTTATGAGTAAGAGGGGGTGGATTTCAGGATGTTTAGATATCGGTGGTGGACGGAATTGAGGGGGTTAGGTGGTGTTGAGAGGGAGTAGGAGGAAGGGGTGTAGGGGGAATATGAGTAGGAGGGGTATAGATATCGGCAATCACTTTAAGTGTGGAGGGAGCATGAGTTATGGAATTTTGTGTCTCAAGCATATAGCTTTGAATGTCTTCCATAGTTTCTGCAGTGGAGTTAGTTGGAGAGTTTTGTGGGACAAAGGTTTTCTTATGAGGGGGGGAAGAGGAGACTGGTGTCTGAGGAGTAAAGGTAGGTGGAGGTGAATGTGCGGTAGGGGAAGAAGGGGTGGAACGTTTAGTCTACTACGGGTACTGCGGGGAGGGAGAGGTGATGGTGTTGGGGCTGTAGTTGAGACTGGAGCTGTGGTTGAGAGTGGGGTGTCTGGATTTAGAGTGGCAAAAAATTTGATTGGGGGACGTTAGATGTAGAAGTGGAAGTGGGGAAGTAAGTAGGTTTTGGGGAGGGCCTAGGAACATCTTGAGGTGGAGGGGGAGGGGCAGAGCGAGACATTACTGGAGTTGGGAGTATAAGAGAAACCTTGTCGGCGTGCTTCCTGTCTGGCTTCACGTAGAGTGAGACCATTTTTGTATCTCGAACTTGTAAGTGGGACAGCCTCTATTAAATACAATATGGGAGCCGCCGCAGTTAGTACATGTGCGTGTTTGTGCAGGGCAGTTTGATCTGTTATGACCGGGTTAGGCACAGCGGGGGCATCGGTCTGTGGAGCGGCATTGTTTGGCAGGATGTCCAAATCGCCAACAATTTTGACATTGACGGGGAGGAGGTTGGTATGGTTAAACAGGAAGGGATTGCCCACCAATGTAGATACGAACGGGAAGGTCATGTGTACTGAAAGTAATTTTGGCAATATTGATGGGTTTCTTTCGATGACCTCTAGGAGGAATGGAGTAGCAATGTACTGATATCACGTTCTGGTCTTTGAGGCAGCCGAGCAAGTCTTCTCCACAATCTGATCAATCTTTGGTATCGACTGGGCAGTTTATTGCGGAGATAGAGACAGTTCCGGTACAAGTTGGATGAGGTTCTGCAGGGATGGGGTTGCCAGAGAGATCAGTTAGTTTTCATAATGCTATAGCTTCAGCTTCAGATCTGACTGTTATGAGACGGGAGCGATCGCGTCGGGTACGGAAAGTTACTCTGCCTACATGTTTTTAGAGACACTGTTGAAAGAGAAGAATGTTGCCTGAGTAAGGAGCTGTAGGGGGGATCACGAAAAATCGGTCTCATTTAGCTGGGCTAAATAGAGTAGTTCAGATATTAGTAGGGTTGGTGGTGGTAGAAGGACGGGGGCGTGTGGAATCGGGAGTGTTGTTGAGGGTGGTAGTATTACTGAGAGATGGAGAATAAGGCTGTAAGGGAGTAATAAAGGAGGTTGGGTGGATGATGAAGAAAATTGCAGGAGTAGAGTTGATGAATTTGAGGAAGTTGGGAGGGTATGAATGTCTTCTGGAGATTGAGTCTCTGCTTGGGTGGGTAATGCACTAGTAGGCATTGAGGAGTGGGTATTAGTTTGTGTTCGGAGTCGTGGTCAAAGATAAGCCTGGCGTCGGGGAGCCGGTGGGGATATTTGATGAAGGGGCAAGCCTCATTGCCGCTAATAGGGATACTACATCTTCATTACTGGCCATAGGAAGCCTTGATTATGTAAAGGGACATAAACAGTCCACCCCCAGTGTCCTGTAGGGGGTAAGGGCTAGACAATTAAATCAGGGGAGTACCGTGTCCATGGTTCCCGCAGGCCGTTCAGGACTGGGACAAGGTCAGCCTTTCATCCTTTCAGCACGGCTGTAGCCGACCCCCACAACCTGCAGTGGTATACTTCCCCCAGGTTGGGTCCAGGTCCACAGCCTGTCCTCTCGCCCTCACCATCAGCAGCTTCTCGAAGACACAGCAAGCAGTAACTAGGCCTACCCAGGTCTTAGCCGTCCCCGTCGATCTTCAGCACCCAGCCAGACCTGTGGGCACTCACACCCCCACACACAAAAGCTCCATAAAGAGATGATTGACACCAGTCTATGGCGGATGCAAATCCATTGCCATACTGTTGACTTTTCGGACACAAATACCCAGCCTTCTGGAGTATCACGGATATCGCTCGCTTACTTAGTTCCCTCAATGGAGGGGGAGTACCTGTAGCCGACCCCCGCAACCTGCAGCGTGGCATACTTCCCCCAGGTTGGGTCCAGGTCCACAGCCTGTCCTCTCGCCCTCATCAGCAGCTCCTCAGAGACACATACCAAAACCTGATTGATTGACACCGGACAACTCACGGCTCGCCTATTGGACCACAGGCTCCCCTCGTTCCCGGGTAGCTGGCACAGCTCACCCCTTCTTAAGCTCCGGCGCCCGGGCCGAGTTCAGCCATTTATTCGAGCAGAACAGCAAGCAGAGATTCCAGCCAAGAGCAGAGCAGCAGCACATCGACTGAGCAGCATACCTCTCCTCTCCTGCTTTGTGGCATTATAGTCCCCCACTTGGCATGGTGGCATTATCGTCACCCTCTTGGCGTGGTGGCAATATTGTCACCCTCTTGGCGTGGTGGCAGTATCATCACCCTCTTGGCGTGGTGGCAGTATCGTCACCCTCTTGGCATGGTGGCATGAACAAAGTCACCTGACTTTGATCTCTTTCAAGATTATTTGACAACAAACTATACAGAGAGCTCCGCCAATTTATCGTGGTTCACTGCGACATTGGCCAGGCTTTCTCTGATAGTAAGTGCCTCCTTACCGCTCCCTTGGAGAGCGAGGTAACAAACCTGGGCTGGACCCCTCGGTTCTGGACATAGTTTGTGACTTTGCACCAAGGGCGACTTTTCAGTGCCTGACTCTCGCCTTCTCTTTTCCATTTCCTGGTGTAGCCTGTGCTGCGGTGACGTGATCACATCTTCCTTGTAGCAGGATTGAGGTGCATAACATTAACCACACCAAAGCTTCGAGTTCAGCCCACCCAGGGGGATCTCCTGTCCTGTGGTGTTGAAGGGTCGAGTCGTAGGCGACAGGGAATTCCGAGGCCCTTCATAAGACCTCAGCTCCAGTGAGTAGTAATTGGGATAGGTCCCCGTAAGGGGTCTCCTAGGCCTGCAAGGGAACACACATTCGACATCTGTCTGCAGCAATTGCAGGATGGTGAGTATGTAATTCCCTCAGCTTCTTTGAGGCCTAGGCGTAGGTTAAAATTCACTTTATCACCTCAATGGCAGACCAATTATGCCAAAGGTAAGAATAAAATCAGAAGGGGGTTTAACCCCCACCAGACAACCCAACCTGTTGATATACGAAATGTAAAGCTCCTTGATGCCACTGACAGTTACATCGCCTTCACTGAAACTGACGAATGCATTAATACCATCTTTGAAGAAGCCACCCAAAATGCCGTCTCCACCGAAGGTTTCACACCAAACCTGTCACCTGAAAAAAGTTGACATCTTTCTTATGACAAGGTCTAGCATCGTCAAGGCTACGTTTCGAACTATGGCAATGGCTGAAAAGATCAAAGAAAAAGGCCTACGTCTTTTTCGGTTTTCCATATGTCCACGAAACATTGAATTTGAAAGATTCACGTGTGCCTCAGTGCATGTCTTGCTACTCTTACAATCACATTAAGAGCAAGTATCTAAACAAAGACATGGAAGTGTGCAGCGAGTGTGCCAAACCAGGTCACATCTTCAGGGAATGCCAAAATAAAGTAAACCCCAAATGCATCAATTGTGGTGAGGTGCATCGAGTGCTCTCAGGCAAATGCCAGTAGAGAAAAGATGCAATCCTTAAAATTGAGAAGGAAAAGGCCAACAATGAAACCAACTTCCCATGCAGTACGGTCGCCAAAAAAGCAGCTGAAGCCACTGTGAAGGAGGTCCCAATGATACTTCATACTTAACACATATGCCAAATCTGTATCGACAGAGAGCATGAGTAGCGAATCCTCGCATGTCCGAGCCCTAGACACTGCACTCTCACAAATGGACACCGAAACACTAATAGATACGGAATTGGAACTCACCACTCCAGGACCAAGTACTCCAACACCAAAAGAACAAACCATGGGAGCAAAACCTAAAACGAAACTCTACTATGGTGGAATACCTACAGATCCAGCCGCAATGGGGCTACAGTTATTCTCACAAGACCCAGAAAAATATAAGAACTGCAACAAATTAACACTTGGCAAAGAGATAAAAGCTGGAAACATCAAAAAATTCACATTCACCAACAAGAATTTCATACACTCAGAGACCAAATTAAACAGCTTTTAGAGGCTGGATCAATAGAAGTGACAGGGAGCATGATCCAGTATAGACATAGACTCAAAGGAATAAGAAACGAATTTGCTGAGACCCCAGAATCAGCCAACAAGTCAACGAAATGAACAGACTAAAAATAATCCAGCATAATGTCTTACACTGGAGGAACAGAAGACACGAGCTCTGCAACACGTATGCTTCCTGCAACCCGGATATAATTCTAATCAATAGCCATGGATAATATGACAATGAAAGAATAAAGATCTTCTCCTATTATACTTACCAAAGGAATAAAACGGGAAATGCATGACGGAGTAGTCCTTGCCATAAAAAAGCATCTTAAACACCGTATTATAGACAACCTCACCCAAGAGTTCTTGGCGGTCGAAATTGAAACCACTAGAGGCCCCATAATCCTAGCAACAGCATATCTTTCTCCCAGAAAACTTTTTCAACCATATCCAGACATACTTAGACTCCTGAGAGAACAGAAACCAGCATATATCATGGGAGATAATGCAAGACATGCAACACTTGGGCATGGGAACTATAACAATATCGGAAACGGTATCATACAGTTGATGTTAGAAGAACGTCAATCACATCTTGGCCCTGATTTTCCCACTCTGATCAGAAATAACACAGCCACAAGCCCAGATATTGCCATGTCCAACAGATATGGATATCCTAACATCCATATTACCCCAGGAGACATAACAACAAGCGACAATCTCCCAATCATCATGGAGATCTCCACCAACCCACTAAGCATCCCCATCACACCTAGAGCTGATTACAAAAATGCGAACTGAGATCAGTTCAAACAAATACTTAGTAACAAGCCACACACTGAACTAAGTGGAAAAAACAATGAGGATATAGACCAAGAAACCGAAAGATGACTCGAGACCTATCATCATAGGCAAGAGATCCCAAAGACTTCAGGAGGAAATTCAAAACAATGATGGGCAACACAACTTCACACAGTCCATATATATATATATATATATATATATATATATATATATATATATATATATATATATATATATATATATGACAGTCAAGGGATCAAACAATACACAGACCAGGAAAAAGAAAAAATCCATAGAACTTGCTGGGCAAAAGTCTTTCACATTTCGGAAGAAAACCTTGCTTTTGACGAAGAAACAGAGGAGATGGCGACACAAGAACTGGCTAACTATACAGCCTTAGACAACCAAAACCCAGTAATAGACTACAGTTGCCTAGACAAAGAGGATCCGCTAATCTCACCAGTTACTAGAGAAGAATTGGTAAAAGTGATAAAATTTATGAAAAACAAATCTGGAATCGGCTAAATAAAAAAGCCGGAAATTGAAAATCTTCCTCCCATTATGCTACAAAGATTTAAAACAATACTCAATTGTGCTTTAGCGAATGGATACTTCCCAAAGGAGTTCAAAACAGCCCTCATCACCCTCATTCCCAAGCCTGGAAAACACCCCAACAGACCAGAAAACTTCAGACCAATATGCCTACTTGAAATACCAGGAAAGATTTTTCAGCGCATCATCAACAGATTGTGTCAGAATTTAGAACTTAATAACGTCCTTAATCCAAGACAATTTGGCTTTAGGAACTTCAAAAGTACGGGTACAGCCATAGCTTTGGCTTATGAAGAAATAGCGTTGGGTCTGGCCAACAACAACAAAGTGAATATCGTTTTAAGGGATGTAGCCAAGGCTTTGGACAAAGTGTGGCACCCAGGCATCAAATTTAGAAAAAAACAAGCAGGAACTTCCCAGAACCCTAACAAAGGAAGGGAAGGGAAGTATACTCTCCCCAATACTGTACACCATATACACGACTCCCATCCCTCCACCTGAGAGGAAAAAGCAACTATGTGATGTATACTGGTGACATCACACAGATTATTATCCATCTCCCCGGGCTAACTTCATTAAGCTGGCAACAAATAGGGCTATTAATAAAATCAACAAGTTTGAAGGAGAATGGAAGATCAAAACAAATATCAACAAATTCCTAGTGATTCCAGCAGCCAGAACAAAACCAGGTAATCTAGACCTCAATAACACCAACATAAACTATACAAAGGAAGGGAGACTCCTCGGTCTGAAAATCACAAACACTGGCACCGCAGCCCACGTAAAGGAAAGTAGAGCTATGGCAGGAAAAATGCTGACGAAATTGAAGAGTTTCTCAGGATACCATGAAAGAGTAAAGCTACATCTATACAAAGCACTAGTAAGGCCGATAATAGAATACCCACCAATCCCTCTACACACAATTTCCAGAACTTAATGGCATTAACTACAGGCCATACAAAACAAAGCAGTACTATGGGCAAAAGGAGTGAGATGGCCACACCCTAGACCCTCCATTCGAGAGTTACACAGTAGGAGAGTGTGTGTTTGTGTGTGCCGGAGAATGAAAAATATTTTGAATATTTATTAACATCAAACAAATACTGTTGCATTCATTACACTGTAGGTAACAAGCAGTGCTTAGGTTCAATTGTAAAATCTATGAAATATTGTTCTTGTTTTTCAACATACAACTTTTTCATATAAAGATTTGAAAAGATTTTGAAAAAATTCCGTTTCAACTCCATTTCGTACATCGGATATTCTTTGCTGTGACACTGCTTCATTCTGCTTCTAAATCTACCCCTGTGTGCAAGGAATGGTCGAGGTTACCATCCACTGGAAGCGCGCAGGATCAAACGCATGTCAGTAAGATTGCTTAACCAGCATATAGCAAACATGAAAGTCAGTCTTTGTTCTTGAGTCATGACATTCTAATATAATTTCTTCAGTCGGATTTCCTTTCTATTTTAGATATTTGTAAAATTATTTCAACCAATCACATTCATCGTTACTGACCTACGTCTCTCCCTCACGAAAGATAAAAACTGTCACCTCCAGACTTGTGATGTACCATTTGCAAATGTCCCCTACTGTACATACACACACACGCACGCAAACGCGTACACACACACACATACACACCCCTATTTATATATCTGTATCTATATATAGATATATGAATGCATATATGCATATATATGTTTGTATATATATGTGTATGTATATATATGTGTATGTATATATATGTATATATATATATATGTGTGTGTGTGTGTGTGTGTGTGTGTGTGTGTGTGTGTGTGTGTGTGTGTGTGTGTGTGTGTGTGTGTGTGTGTGTGTGTGTGTGTGTGTGTATGTGTATATATATATATATATATATATAAATATAAATATGTATAAATATATATAAATATATATATATAAATATATATATATACACATATATTTATTTATTTATATGTGTATATATATATTTATTTATTTATATGTGTATATATATATTTATTTATTTATATGTATATATATACACACGCACACACACACACACACACACACACACACATATATATATATATATATATATATATATATATATATATATATATATATACATATATATATATATATATATATATATATATATATATCACATTCAGTCAAAAATGGAAGCGGAGATACCTGGTTATATCTACCTTGAAACTAACACAGGCAAGTAAAAAAATACAACAACGAGCACCATTCATGAAGATTAATATTGATACCTACTTCTTCAGGAAGCAAAGACATTTTAACTTTAAATAACTAATAGGCCAAAGATATTTTAACTTTAAACAAACTAATAGGACCTTTCTTGATCTAAATCAAACAAGGTAGGGAAATATAAATATAAGTAAAAAAGACAGATGCACTAAAAGATGACGTTCATGATCCTGTGTGAATGGATATTACATTAATTCTGCAGACCTCCTGAAGTCAAAAAAGGAAGAAAGGAAAAAGGGTTGCAACACCGCCCTTCTTTCCCTACCCCCCCCCCCCCATTCTCCTGGTATCAATAAACATGTTGTCTCGGGCTTAAAGGGGAAGCTTGCGTTTGCGTTGTCCTCTGTGCGTGCTTTTCTGTCTGCACGCAACCCCCTGCACTATTGACGCTAATGTTATACTTGTCCACAATTTCATTGCTCTGTAAAGTAATGTTGCATTATAGTTACAGTAAAAATGCCTTCCTTCGAGCCTTCAGCGAAACACCCCAAAACGATTAATCTTCTTGCCTCTAGTTCGAGGAACAGGAAAAGTGTTATACGTTGCTACTTTTGCATCAGTGTTCTAAACTCAACACTGATGAACAAAATCCTTTCGCTGTTGCTCCTACTTTGTTGCTATGCTACTGCACGTGCTGTCGCCCCACTCCCTTGCTACGTGGTTATTTGCGACTACCCCTGTAACAGCCAGATACTAAAGGAGATAATGTACGGTATCGATAACTGTATATTCTTTTCCATAATACAAATGGCACTGTCTACCTTTCCAGTGGTATTATTACTTCCTGTCACTACTATATATATATATATATATATATATATATATATATATATATATATATATATATATATATATTTCTAAAGAGGGAATGATGATGAAATGAAAACGTCACGTTTGGTAAATGTGAACCCTAGTCATAATATTTTGCATGTATGTGTATATGCGTATAAGTATATGTATAGGCATGTGCATATACATACAAATACAGATATACATTTGTGTGTAAGTATATGTATATGTATATGTATGTGTGAGTGTATGTGTGTGTGTGTGTGTGTGTGTGTGTGTGTGTGTGTGTGTGTGTGTGTGTGTGTGTGTGTGTGTGTGTGTGTGTGTGTGTGTGTGTGTGTGAGCATACGCGCGCTCGCGTGTGCGTGTATCATATTTATATATATATACATACATAAATTCAAATTAAATATTCCTTATTGATAAAAAACACTAAAACTGTGTTGTTCTTTTATTGAGAAAATTCTTTACAACAAAACTCAAATGCAGAGTAACACAATATGAGAATTACAAACATAATGGATTCGACGTAAATGAGGAGGGGGAAATGACTGACATGTTAGATGAAGAGCTTGGTCTTGGTTTGATTCGGCTTACGCGTCCTGTATTATATGTTAACGGTATTGGCGGAGGGGGATCGAGACACCTGGTCCTGATGAGGGCGTGTGGCAGTGGCAAGGGAATGGCGGCTACCATGCTGACGCCGCATGTTTGTAGAGCATTACTTCTACCTGGGTGCTCCCGGCGCTCGCCCAGGGGACAAAAGAACAAATATGCACCGCTAACCGTCCTTCGCCCGACCCTCAAAAATCTGTTCAGCCAGAGCGATCCCATGCCCAACCGTCATTTGCTACCTGTGGGTATTTTAAAGGCCACCGTATCTAAATCAGCAACTGATCTACAGTTCCTCTTCGTCCATCTACTCCAACTGAAGACCAGATAGAAATGTGTATTGTTGTCTGTTATTTAGAGTTGTTGGTAAATAGATTAATAAAAATACATTTGCAAATACAAATACTTATGCACCTACACATATATGTAAACACAAATACACTTTGAGTGCCTGTCTGTGTGCTATCTTTGATAAGTTGAATATCTTACAAATTATAATATATTCTGTTCATGTTCCAAAATCAGCAGAGAGCACGCGTTTCAACGGATTCGGCGGCACGCGTCGTTACTAGTAAAGGCTACCGAGTCCAAACGGTACGCGGGAACATTTTAAACAAAAATTTATTGCAGTTCCATATTAAGATATTTTATAAAAAAAAAATAATTCGATTATATGGTTTCGATCACATACTACGAGTGCGTTGGGAGGAGAAATACTGAAATGAATTACCTCGCGTTGTATGCATTACAATATCCCCTTTTCACATACACAAAAAAATAGCGAAAATTAAATATCTGATATTACCAGGGCTACCAACAAATGCAACGGTACGAGTAAGAATTCCGAAAACCTATATTTAAACCGGCAAATAATGCCCCCATCAGCCACAGTGAAATAACCATAACTATATGGTTACACTGTAAACTTTTGTCATATCTCGATACCGTGGAAGCGATTTAAGTTAGCCTTAATTTCTACACCCTTCATTCCACGTTAAACGAGACTGTATTTAAATAAGGTTTTCAGAACAGTTTCTGCTAGCGCGCTGCCCTCACAAAGCAAAGCCGTTGAGAACGGGCGCGCCATAACCTCGCCAAACAGACAGAATGCGGTGTGAAAAGCCCAATGACCGGTGGGAATGATCTGAAACAGGGATTTTAAATCTGCTGATCTGATCAGGGCGAAGGTGTTCTTTCTCCGCATCCAATATGAAACCGTCGAGTAGTAATTTTCACCGAGTACAAAATATTTGAAGGAAAGATGCTAATGCCGATTAAAAACATTTAACTACATTCTATTGGGTAACAGTAAACAGTAAAACCCCATAAGTAGCATTAGTATACTTACCGCATTAGTAGGGATAGCAGCTGTCAACAGTCAGTAGCTGTAACCACTGTTCCATCCTTATAGTCCATCTGACGCTTAAATATCGATTATGGTGCAAAACGAATTAGTTCCCATGTGTATACCGAGTGGCAACTATTTTTGGTAATGCAATCAGTTTCTCAGTTCCTTATGTTAATATTCAAATGTAAGGTAAAATAGGGTAAATATCCGTTATATACCGAATATAAATCATACTTACATAATATGCAGTGACATACCGAGCAAGGTAAAGGAGAGATTCTTTGTATAGTTCATGTCACTTTTTCGTCCAAAAAGCATCCACGCGATTTTTTCCCCACAAACTCGTGACCATACCAATAAAGATCCTGCTCTGCGACTGAACCCCACCTGATTTATTATTCTTCGAGATAACGGCCCTTGTCTAGTCATACTACAGTATTCCCCAGATTTCAACAACACTGAATTAGTGCTGTTTAAGTTACTGGTGGGAGATGTCAGTGACCGATTTAGCTACCTTGCTGACATGTGATGAAATGGTATTAAAATTAATAACGCAAAATATTACTTCAATAGCAATAAGAGAACATATAATCATAGGATGCCTTACACAGTGCTATCAAACCTGTCTAGCATGAGACACAAATGCTAATCTCTGAAAATAAAACGTGCCAAAGTTTCCCAAGAAATCTGGAATAATGCAAGATTCTGACTGGCAGAAAAGGCAGTCAGTAAACACCAGTATATGGACTGAAAGACGTGGTTAGCAACTTCACTCTTTGAAAAACGACACTAAGAAAAAATATATACATCAAAAATAGTACTAAAATAAAAACTAATAATACCAACAAAAATTATAAAATCATTCACAACTACAATAATAATAATAACAGTATGAGTAATACCGATAATAATAACGATAAGAACAAGACTGAGAACAACAATTATGATAAACAATAATAATAGATGATAATAACAATAATACTAACAATAACGATGAGGAGGATGAGGATAACAATAATGATAATAACAATAATAATAATAACAATAACAATAATAACAATAATAATAATAATAATTTATATATATAATAATAACAACCAATAATAATAATAATAATAATAATAATAATAATAATAATAATCAATAATAACAATAATAATAATATAATAATAATAATATAGTAATGATGAGGATGAGGATGTTGATAACGATAATAATAATTATAGAAATAGTAAAAGTAATAGTAGCAGTAGCAGCAGTAGTATTAATGATGACTAAAAATATCCATCATAACAATAATAACAGCAATAATAACAACAAAAACAGTAATGGTGATGCTGGTGATGATGATGATGATGATAATAATAATAAAAAAAAATAAAAATAAATATTACAATATCAATAATAATAACTATAATAACTGCCAATAATAATAATAATAATAATAATAATAATAATAATAACAAAATCAGCAACAACAGTGATTATGATTATGACGATAACAGTAACAACAATAATAACAATAATTGGTGATAGAAACTGGATGATTATAATCACAATATTCTACAATATTCATTGCTATAGCCAAATTAATGCATGACCTTAGAAACGAAAACTTGGTCAGATAGAGCCAAAGTTCTTTAGGTGTACGTTTAAAGAATGGGCTAACTGTTCAGGGGTGCGCACCAGCACATAACGTCTCAGTGGATAGCAATATCCAACTGATAGCCAATATAGGCAATCATTGTTCTTTTATATGCACGGGCTATCTGTTTTGAATAGTGAACTACTCTTTACTTGATTACGTCAGTAGCAGATCAAGACATTACATGAGTTCAGTCGATTGGTGCCAACGCGAGGATTCTTTGTTGTCTATGTAAAATGAAATAGTGAGACAAATGTATAATTTTGTTTCCGTAGTAACCTAGGGAACAGGGTAAATGGCCAAGGGCCCTGGTTTCAAGATAACCAGTAGTAACAACACAAGCATTAAAAAATATAAGCACTCAGAGAGCGCATAATTATAATTCAAGCGCCAAAAAATATCCCTGTTGCCAATACAATAGGGATAACTCATGCAATACTTTTAATAACATAGGTCAGGATCATAATCCGCATCACCACACTTTAATGGCATTTAATTAAAGCTGACATACCACAGGTAAAACTTTAGTTCAAAATCTGTTCATAACTTTTTGTTCTCCGGCGAACCAACAAACAAATCAACACTACCAAAAATATAACCTTGGCGGACAACATCGTTTAACTTAATAGTCACTTCCAGATACAAATCATAATAGAAATTTTGTTTCCATTAGGGGGGGAGAGAGAGAGAGAGAGAGAGAGAGAGAGAGAGAGAGAGAGAGAGAGAGAGAGAGAGAGAGAGAGAGAGAGAGAGAGAGAGAGAGAGAGAGAGAGAGAGAGAGAGAGAGAGAGAGAGAGAGAGAGAGAGAGAGAGAGAGAGAGAGAGAGAGAGAGAGAGAGAGAGAGAGAGAGAGAGAGAGGAGAGAGAGGAGTGAGGAGAGAGGAGAGAGGAGAGAGGAGAGAGGAGAGAAGAGAGGAGAGGAGAAGAGAGAAGAGAGAGGGGGTGGGGTAGGGAGGGAGGGAAAGGGAGAGTGAAAGGAGGGAGAAACACATACACCAACTTTTATATACGAGTACATAGTACATGTATACATATAATACACACACATACGTACAATGTGCGCAGAAGTATACATTTCTTGTATAGGAAGTTACTCTTCCCTTACAATTGGTGAGAATAACGGCAAAAATTGTCGCCATAATAATAATTCCGACTACTTTCAATAAAATAAATATTTCCGACATTTCACGTTAGATTGTACAAACAAAAATTAACGAAACAACGAAATGGATTTTGTTGGCGATGATTCCCCACCCATCTCGCTCGCAAAGCCAGGTGATGGCCGTCATGTTTAGCCCTCCTTGCCCACCCAGCCTTCCCTCACCCTCACTTCCGACCACGCACGTGCCACTTTAAAGTCTATTTTCAAGGTTCATATTATTGACAACTCGACCTTATGACCCAGGGATCACCCTTTTCTTCCTACCCTTCCGTCTCCTGTGACCGTACGACATCAGGCCATTCAGGATCTACGAACCAGCTACCAAGACTGTAAGGAGTTTCTTCCTTCTCGTAGTGAGCTGAATGTTTTTAGTTTAGTTAATTCATTGCCACATTCCGAGTGAAAACAGTAGTGAGCTGAATGTTTTTATAGTTAATTCATTGCCACATTCCGAGTGAAAACAGTAGTGAGCTGAATGTTTTTAGTTTAGTTAATTCATTGCCACATTCCGAGTGAAAACAGATGCGCACAAACTGTAACATTTAATAAAAATAATTAATCACACGTTCTAACTTTGAATATTTATGTTATGTATGCATACATCTGGGATTTATCATAGCCAGACCAACTCTATACTTGAAAGTAATGTACTAAAATAAATTTTAAGGTAAAATGGCATTAACCCTGCATGTGGGTACCCACGCCATTCCACCCACTCGGTTGGACAAAGCGCGTGCCTGTTTTTAGGGTTGACAAGTTCACACAGATCCAAGGGAAGTTCGACCTTAAGAACTCACCCACAGTAGCTCGCACCCCCTCTCCTTTCTTAACCCCTCCTTACGACCCCCAGCTCCAGCCAGCAGATGTTCACACACGCGCCGGGTACTCCCTGCCATATTCATATTTTTCAATGCTATTTTTAATACATGAAGTGAAAGAGAAAAACAGGTAAAATGCTCCTAAGCACGATAAACCTATAAAGGCAAAGTGAATAGTACCCCTCAAAATTCAAATAATCTAAAAATGAAACTGATATGAACTAGTTGGTCTCTTTGTTAGACCCTCCAACGCGAGGTAAATGCTCACAATGGCGTTTGAAAGAAAGGAATGGCTGGTTGGTTTTCCGTCTAGATTATCCTCCTTCCATCTGTTGTTGGGATTTTTGGTTCAATCTTCCCAGGGGAGGAAAGGCTTTACCCTCGCCTATAAAAAAGTAGAGCGTCGGATTTCTCACTTTGAAAATTGACGAGGTAGTCGACTGAAATTTCGAAATACCACTATCACGCGAGTTTTAGGATTGAGTGGCCTTGTTCTTCGATTGCATTCTAAATAAGGAATAGTAGTTCTATGTGTGAATTTGTCATTAAACATCATTTCATTTATTTCTGACAAGTAGGATGGTAAAATCATGTCGGTCTGTATTTATCACCTTGGAGTAATGTGAGCAACTATAATTACATTGTATTATTTACTAAAAAAAACAACGTTTTGCTGCAAACGATGTTCGAGAATCCCAGATACGAATCACTAATATTTAAAAATTATTCAACGCCGTGAAATGCGTTAATGTACGAAACCTATAAGGAAAATAAAACAACCAAAGCAAAGCCAGTTCTTGTTAAGTAAGATTTTCGGTCTAGCTTCGCTCGGGCCTTTACTCAGGGTAAAGCAAAGCCATGAAAATAAATCATGCTACTACGTAAACTTTGAGACGCTGCTTCCCCTCCTCGGCCATCACCGCCATCCACCTCTCCTTCCCCCAGCCCGTGACCTGAAGCCCCTCCGGCATAATGTACCTCTTACTATCCCTACTAACCGATAACCCCGTGGTTAGTAGGAATACAATGCGTTCATAACAATTAACCATAAGTAATTGGAGGGAGATGAATGTTTTATAAATGAATTTTCTGTAGAATTTGCAGCTGCAACTTATTCGTGGAAATGGGAATGACAACGTTGCAATGCTGAATTTCCTTATTTTAACAAGAAAACGACATCGTAAGCAAACTGTAGCCTACTCTTTATCTGAAATTGGTGATTAAATGATTCCTTAAAAGAAGTGTAGGTAGTATCGATTTCTCGACTACAAAGCTGGACGCTTTACATCATCGGGCTCTCAAATTAAAGCTTGGAGCGGTAGTTCTTTGCTACGTGCGAAACTGCGTAGATCTGCGGAAATGTCTGATATTTCAACGTGATTTTTGGCCGGTTTTATGTATCACTAAAATTACGTGGTTAGGTGGGGACGATTATAGTTCGACGATACGCTTCCGTTTCCCTTTATAAAGAGGTTGTGCAAAAAGTTTTAAGCAACATTTATATTCCTAAAGGTCCGAAAATACTAAAATTCCCAAGAGCGAAAACACTGACGGCAACGTCACACCGACCGAGACAGTGACCTGACACGGATCGCGGCCAAATCTCTTGGGAATACCATGCGCCCTCCGGGAAATATGTGGCTATAGAATGGCAGCGTCTTTGAGAGGCGCTCCATCAAATCACTTTAATATATTTTGATGACAATGTAGCATATTAACTGGCTGAAATTATTGTTTGTAAACGCAAAAATTGTAAAAA
>NC_091572.1:16721335-16726335 GCF_042767895.1 Penaeus vannamei
TCCACGATGACAAGCACGAAAAACCTTAGACCTCAAGATCCAGGTAAGCCCTACCTCTGAGTGAGGGAGGCCTTACTTTTAAACCCAACGTTCGCCAGGCGCTAACATCTTGCATTCCCGCTAAATGTAGCGCAAATTTGTTTACATCTGCAGTGCACATAACATAACCTAAACTTAATTATTAACCTCGAGAGAAGACGAAAATGTTTCCGCAATAGTCTCACTTTATACTATAACAAAGGAGTTAAAATTTAACTTTATGCTATAAAAAAGAAGTTGAAAATATCTTTATACTATAACAAAATTAACTTTATACTTTATGCTATATTACACTTTATACTATAACAAGGTTAACTTTATGGCCCGTACTTTTAAAACCTTTTGCTTTTTCTCGCGTTTTTTTTTTCATTCGCCGAAGCGCTAGATTTATCAGGAATCCAAGATGTTATCGCCTGGCAATCCCTTTCGTTCGCCAGGCCTGGCGAACACCTACCTGCCTTAGTTTAAAAGTAAGGCCTCCCTCACTCACAAGTTCGCCTGGCGAAGCTTCGCCAGGCGAACGCCAGCATTGGCGAAAGGTTTTAAAAGTACTTTATACTATACTATATCAACCTTATACTTTTATACAAAAAATAACTTTATACTTTAACAAGAGCTTAAAAATTACTATTTTACTATTCCTAACTGATGTAAGATATTGAACTGTAGGCCTACATGGGTATCATTAAAGACGCCTCATTATAGGGCGGTGGAGCACTACAGCTCTGTTTTCTATAGCCAAAAGTAAACATGCCGCCATAAAAAACACTTCTGGTAATATTTGTGAAAAGAACATTATCCTTACAACCAAAATAACAACAACCTAAATCTAAATAAGTCATCTCGGGGGTGGGGGGTAGGGGTAGGGGGAAGGAATACAGCTGATGTTTTGAGCTCTCGACTGGAACATCGAAGGTCTTGAAAAAAATACGTATATACGTTATTTCATAACAAATTATGATTTTAAGATATTTTATAATTTCAATGTGATTCCTACATCCTATCATACACAAATATGTTACTAATTTATAATTTGAAAGCAAGAAAATGGTATCCAAACAGCTCTCTTCGCCAGGCTGTTCCAATATGATCTTTCGCCAGCCCTGGCGAACGTTCGCCAGGCATGATTTTAAAAGTACGAAATTCCGGATCGCCCGGCGAAACCCTTCGCCAGCCCTGGCGAAAGGTTTTAAAAGTACGGGCCTAAGGCAGGTGTTCGCCAAGCCTGGCGAACGAAAGGGATCGCCAGGCGATAACATCTTGGATTCCTGATAAATCTAGCGCTTCGGCGAATGAAAAAAAACGCGAGAAAAAACAAAAGGTTTTAAAAGTACGGGCCATAAAGTTAACCTTGTTATAGTATAAAGTGTAGTAGAGCATATAGTATAAAGTTAATTTTGTTATAGTATAAAGATATTTTCAACTTCTTTGTTATAGCATAAAGTTAAATTTTAACTCCTTTATTATAGTATAAAGTGAGACTATTGCAGAAACATTTTCGTCTTCTCTCGAGGTTAATAATTAAGTTTAGGTTATGTTATGTGCACTGCAGATGTAAACAAATTTGCGCTACATTTAGCGGGAATGCAAGATGTTAGCGCCTGGCGAACGTTGGGTTTAAAAGTAGGCCTCCCTCACTCAGAGGTAAGGGCTTACCTGGATCTTGAGGTCCAAGGTTTTTCGTGTTTGTCATCGTGGATGATTTAAAGAGATTTGACACCCCCACGACGGACAAGACGATTGGCTCTTGGTGTAACTGCTTTGGGTGCAGTTACGCAATACCTGCTTTGGGCTAGTGCCTTTAATTACAGCCTTGATGTGCGAGTAATTAAAAGCACGACGCACAGTGGCAGCTGACAGTTTCGCTGCGAAGTGTTCGGCCGAACACATAAGGGCTCACGCCCGTTCGGCAGGGTTCCGACCCCGACCGGCCTTCCCAAATAGAGACTGTTAGCTACCCTGTGTGCTTCACCGTTTTTGATACAATTTCCGACCTTTCATCGTCCAGTTAAATTAGCTCTGCTAGCCTCCCCTCTACCCATCATCCATCACCCTCGCTATGGCGTAACCCTATGGGTCACGTGATCAAATTAGCGTATTCTGGGGAGCCTATCTCTTGCGAGGAGGCTCTCCAGAATATCTTCATTATCACTGAGGTGGCAGTCACACACCTCTTTAAGGTCCATAATGGCTTCAAAGTGACAGTTGCCAAACCCGAACACCTGACCCCATTTCTTTCGGCCGACGGCCAAAGAAAGTTAAAAGACCACGGCTTCTCACCTGTTCCTTCCCCCGAGATGAAGGCTAAATGTACGATCGTGGCCAAAAAGATCGACAAGACGATCCCCCCACGATCGTGCGAGTCCATCTGCCAGGAGGTTTCCGTCAAGAACGGTGTCACTGTTCTCGACGTCTATAAGCCACCCGAGTCGCGAATCGTCAAGATTCGCGTCTCATCCCCCGAGGAAGCCCAGAAACTTCTCTCTCGGGGACTCATGATGTTCAATACATCGGTCCCCACCTACAACCTGGAACCCGAATGCTTTATTCACATCGACCAATGCCTAAACTGCTACCGCTTCCACCACAAAAAAACACCAATGCACACCCCCCCAGAGATGCTCTCGGTGCGCCGGCGACGGTCATTTCTTCGCCAGGTGCACTGAAAGCATCAAATGCTGCAACTGCGAGGGATCGCATGTCGCAGTTAGTGGATCCTGCCCTAAACGGAAGGAAATACTCAAGGCAAAACGAGCTGAGCTCCGCCAAGACACAAACACTGTACCTTCCTACGCAACAACAGCTGCCACACGACCTGCTCAGACCAGTACACCCAGACGACCCACGACTTCCCCTCGGACAATTCTGCCCACACAACCCCCAACAAGCACTCTCACACCGAACACAAACCCAAAAATCCAAGCCATCTTACACGTAAGTCTCATTGCTGCCAAGTACAACGCAAAAAGATTCGCAAACATTGTCCCTATCATGCTACAGAGAAACGGCTTCCCCAGCATTATTGTCCCTGAGGAAATCTTTGAAGACGAAAACCTTTACATCCCTGAGTACACCACAACAAACACAGAAACCACAGGAAATGAGGTGACAGACACTCACCCAGAGCCTCATTCTTCCTCACAACATCGACACCTCGTTTTGCAACCTCAACCACAACGAAGACAAAAAGAAACTGCACAAGCACGCCAAACTACAAAAACCACTGATCACAAACGCAAACAAACCACACCACCATCCATGCACACAAAAAAAGACAAGAAGGATCCTCCTGCCCCTGAAGCTCGTCGTCGCAGATTGGATGACACCATTCTCGACGACGATAGTAGCGACTCCGACATCGATGTCGAGAGCGTTCTCGAGGCCGGGCTTGGGCTCTCGGCTGGAGCCATGCTCCCTGCCAGGGGACCCCTGGGGCAGCGCGGAAGCATCGGGAATTGGTCCGCCGATTCCCAGGACTTCCGCGTCGGTTCACAGGACTCCCTGCCTGACCTCGAGGAGCCGTCGATCGCGCATCGATCGCGGAGCCGCTACAGGGCTCAGGTAACACCACGCAAGGTACACCCAGGTAAAATGGGTGTACCTTGAGTGGCTAACTGACGACCGACCGAGCCGACGCGAGTTCTTCCACCCCGGTGGAGGACCCCGTGTTGGCTAGGTCGATCTAGACGTGCAATCCCACGCACGAGCTGCATCTAAACAAAACAAAAACTCTCTCCTTCACACACAAACATTTTACTCTCACTAACAACAAACACAACTCCAGCTTGTTCTGATGGAATAAAGCACTCAGACGGTTCCCTGTAGTGGGTCGTGACCGATCTATTACACGTCTGAACTCCGCGAGGAAGCCTCTCGCTTCCTCCTTAACATCCCGTGGGGTGAGTTGGCCTGTAGACAGACCAACAAACTCCGTGCTTGACTCACCACTGGCTGGATGGACTCACCCCCCATCCTTCGTTCCGGCAGGAGATCAGGTTTAGGCCGTGATCTCTTTCTTTGGCATGGGACAGGAAATGCAGTTGTCGGGTTTTGCAGCATCACTTTGAAGCCACCTTCTACTCATTCCTTTCAAATTTTCCCCTTCCCCTATCCACTCGTTTTGTTCAGTTTTTCAGTGTTCAGTTTTGTGTTCTCTTTTTCTGTCTGTTTAATTTTGTTGTTGTTTGGTTTTTGTTGTCCTGTACCTTTTTAATCTCCCAAATAAAGTAATCTCCCCCAGGTACTGCCCTCTCTTATCCCCGTTTTTAAATACCTTCACCTCGTCTCCTGACGCTTGTGACACCACCTCACCCCTCACCCCTCACCCTCATTCATACCATATCCCTGCCATAGCGTTGACCCTCATCCTTATCCTTACCCTGACATCTCGCTGGTTTCGGTTTCCGACACGTGGCGCTTGCTGCTAGTACTCGTGCCAGGACCACAAATCCTTTAGCGTAAGGGTTTGTGCGAGCCGAGGAAAGAAGCGTCACGGCCAGTGGAGTTAACCAAATCGTGGTGAGGCCGCCCGAGCCGCGCCCCTCCGGAAGACCTGCGGCCGAGGGAGAGAAATCTCCTCTCGACCCGGGCGGGAGTGGCCAGCCTCTGTGTGGCCTCACTCGAACTTCATCCTGCTTCAGCGGTGACGGTTAGCCGAGGGACAGCTCTGGAGCCACGGTCGAGAGGCCGTGGCTCCGAGCATACCGCAGATGGCGCCAAAAACCTGCTAACTTCTCTCCCCTCCCCCTCAGTTAGCCGAGAGGCTCCGTGGACGCAATAGCGGGGCTCCGCGCCCCGTGGGAAAATTGTGGCGAGGCGAGCCGCGCTCAAGGTCGTGGGGTATTCCCCGCGCCACGAGTCGCGACCTTGCCTCGCCGCACGATCCCGCGGGGTGCGGCCGCGCGGTGAACACGCGAGTCTGCCGATGGCGCTGAGCCCCTCGATCCTTTTCCTCTTTCAAC
>NC_091572.1:16752918-16755418 GCF_042767895.1 Penaeus vannamei
ACACACTCATACACTCACACACTCACACACTCACACAAACAGGAAAAAGATTATGGGACTAGTGACATTCCTGATATTTTTTAGTTTTAAAAAGTTTTGGGTAATGCTTCATTGAGTTAGGCTACCCTGTGGTTGACCACTCAGTATCCAATAGATCTTATTTTAAAGAGGGAAACTAGAGAAATTCTTCAAGTTTGACATAGAAGGTTTTATATTTACTTTAGCTTAATGAAAGCCAATGAAAATGTGCATGGCAATTTTTTATACTTGATGATATAGGGTTAATGACTGATAGAGGGTCTGGTTGAAGTAAATGGTCCATATTACAATTTTTCAAATGAAAGGAGGAGGTTCCCGAATGGCTAGGAAGAAAAGGGGAGCCTTATCCACTAAGGCTGCAACTTCTTAGTAACTTCTTATGTTTCTCTCTTATTTCCAGGGTAAACAGTGTACCTGACAACCACTAAGATTGATTACAACACAGGTATTTGAAAAGCTCCATTTTTAAAGATCAGATTTTAGCTACTTAATAAAGCTTATCTTTAGCTTTATTAAGCTAAGTTCCCATCCTGCGCCTCAGCAGGATGGGAACGGGAGCTCTTCGTCCCGCCTGCGTTCTGGCAGCCGCCAATCTGATATGCTTGTGGGGCAAAGCCCTAGGGAACCCCACAGGTGGAGGATGGGTCCCGCAGCCTGCCGCCTTTTATGTGGGGCAGCGTCGGCGGGGGTGACAGAGGTGGCGCCTACTTGGAGTGATTGCCCGAAGGTTAACCTCAGGGGGGAAGTCAGGGTGGGGGCTTGGAACATCCGCTCTTTGTGTCGGGATGATCATTGCCCATACTATCGAGGGAACTGGGGAGGCAGAGAGTTGGGGTGGCTGCTCTCTCGGAAGTGAGAAGACCTGGCAGCGGCATGATCAGTGTAGGTGGCTACACCTATTACTGGTCAGGCTGCAGCGCTGGTCATCATCTTCAGGGTGTAGCCATGGCTATCTCCAGTAGGCTCCAGCCCTCGGTGGTAGAGGTCACTCCAGTCGATGAGTGTATAATGGTAATGAGACTGAAGCTGTCATTTGGCATCATGTCTCCTATTGCTGTGTACGCTCCTACCGATGTTTGTAAACATGATGTGTAAAAGATGTTCTACGCCAAACTTGCATCTGTGGCAGACAGTTGTCCCCATCGAGATATTCGTATTGTTCTGGGTGACTTCAGTGCGGTATCTGGTTGTGATTGAGCTGGCTATGAGATGTCTGTCGGCCTTCATGGTTCGGGAATTAATACTGGCAGCGAGAATTCCCTCTTTTTCCTGGATTTTGCAAGATCACAGAAATTGAGGATTTCTGGCTTCTGGTACCAGTGTCCAGACCCACATCGTTGGACATGGTACAGAGATGCGGGTAATGCAGCCAAAAAGATCGATCACATTCTCGTTAGCACTCGGAGGATCCTCCAGAACTACAAGGTGTTTAGGAGTGCTGAGTTCTGTGGTACTGACCATAGATTGGTTGTGGCTACCTTTCAGGTTCACTTTAAAACTCCCCAGCAGACCAATGACCAGCATAGGGTGTTTCATTTGGACAGGCTGAAGGAGAGGGAGTGTGCTCGGGGGTTTGCTGAGACAATATCTGATTGCTTCACAGCGCTCGACAATCTGACGGACCCTGTACTTCTGTGGGACACCTTCAAGCGCAAAACGTTTAATGCAGCCCAAGAATCAATTGGAGAATGCCCGAGGGCAAGACAGAATTTAATCTCTCAGGAGACACTGGAAGCCACAGATGCTTGCTGTGCAGCTCGTCTAGCAGGGGATCAGGATTTGCACCGTTCTCAGGTGCGCAGAACTCGCTGTTTGTTTAGAAGAGACAAGGAAGTTCATTAGGAGACTTGCTGAGGGGGTCAAAGGCCATTTCTTAGTAAATGACCTTCGTCCTGCATACCAAGCCCTGAGAAAGCTTAATTCCATGCCCTCTGAAGTTCGCTTAGAAGGTGACCAGATCGTCTCAGATCCTGTTGCGGTGCGGGAACATTGGGCTGAGTATTTTGAGCAGTTGCACCTGGTTGACCCACCATCAGTTAACTTAGATGCGGGTAGCGCCGTAATGCCGCTGCCAGACCCACCCTCCCTAACTGAAGTTAGGAGGGCGATTTCCAAGCTGAAGAGTGGTAAAGCAGCAGGTATTTATGGCATCCCAGCTGAATTGTTAAAGGCTGGTGGTGAACCTATGGAGCGGGGGTTGCATGCTGTCCTAGCTGCCGTCTGGCAGTCCGGTACCGTTCCTCCTGACCTGTTGAGGGGTGTAGTCATCCCTCTCTGGAAGGGGAAGAGGGACTGATGGGACTGCATCAATCACCGAAGCATCACACTGCTCAGTATGCCAGGCAAGGTTCTAGCCCACATCCTTCTGAGACGTATTAGAGACCACCTACTGAGGCATCAGAGGCCAGAGCAATCTGCATTCACTCCTGGTAAGTCCACAATGGACAGTATCCTTGCGCTC
>NC_091572.1:16778604-16781104 GCF_042767895.1 Penaeus vannamei
TCGGGAACCACGGGGCAGGTTAGGACAGGAGAACGGAAGCGAAGGGAGGTCAGATCAGGTCGAAGGATCAGGCGGTCTATGTGACGGGTGACCGGCATAGGGAGGAGACGAAGGATGTGGGAAGCGAGGAGGCTGTCGGCAGGAGAGAAACCGCTGTTCAAGTTGAAATTGGGCAGCAGCTCAATGAGAGAAGATTCCACCAGTCTGCGGGCATGGACATCAGCGGAAGGGAAGAGAATGCGTGAAGCTTTCCAGTCCATCTGATGGCCAGTGTCCCACTGATGGCAGAAGAGGGCGTTGTTGCTATGTCCCCTGGATACAGCTTACTTATGCTGAGACAGACGCTTAGTAAGACTGGCACCTGTTTCACCAAAATACTGCTGATCACAGGAGGCACACGGAACAGCATAGGTGCCCACCTTCGAGGTAGAGGGAGGGCAGGTGTGAACCAGGTTACGATGGAGAGTATTCACCTGGCGAAAGGAGAGTCTGCAGTTGAGAGACTGCAGGGGCTGACGGAGGGAGTAGATCTCCTCAGTGTAAGGCAGGCTGAGGACAGGCAGGTGTGGAGACTCATTGGGAGGGGAGTCATGGTAGAAGGTACGTCGCGCCCTGGAAAACGCGACGTCTAGGACATGGCGAGGATAGCCCAGTTTGGAGAATGAACGACGCAGGAAGTCGATCTCTCCATCCAGGTACTGGGGGTCACATGTGCGGAGGGCACGGAGAAACAGCGAGGTGGCAACCCCTCTCTTCACATGCAGCGGATGGTACGAGAAGAAGTGTATGTACATACCACTGTGCATAGGCTTCCTGTATATAGAAAAGGAGAAATGATCAGCAGAGCGATGGACAAGAGTGTCCAAGAAAGGGAGCTTGTCGTCAACCTCCCATTCCACCTTGAAGCGGATGGGCGGAGAGAGAATTCAGCTGCGACAGGAAATCAGGAAACAGAGCAGGTTCATGGGGCCAGAGAGCGAAGACATCGTCGACATATCTCAGCCAAATGGAAGGATGAGGGGAGACGGAAGGGAGGAGCTCTGACTCGAACTCCATGTACAGGTTAGCCAGAACAGGGGAGAGAGGAGAGCCCATGGCAACACCGAACGTCTGTGAGTAGAAACGACCCTCAAAGGAGAAGGAATTTGACTCCACACACAGACGAATCAGCTGGAGGAAGACTTCGGTGGGAAGAGGAAGACGAGGATCCTCGGCAGGGAACTTCCTCAGAAGGAAAGCGAGGACGTCATCAAGCGGGACCTTGGTGAACAGGGAGTCGACATCCAGGCTCAGCATGGACGCCGGCGGGACACCGCGGACACGAGAGATGAAATCCTGTGAATGGCGAAGGTGAGCAGGAGAGAAGGTGCAGAGAAGGGGAGTGAGAGACTTAGCCAGCCAAGCCGCCAAAGGATACGTCACCGATCCCCGGGAGATAATGGGGCGTAGAGGCACAGCCGGCTTATGGGGTTTTAGGAAGCCCATAGAAATGAGGGAGGCAAGGGTTAACGACCTTGAACCTCTGGTAAAGGTTCGCCTCCGGGAAACAGGCTGCAAGCTCTCTCAGACGACGGTGGAAAGTGCCAGCAATGCGTTCCTGCGGGTCACTGGTCAGGGGGGCATAGGTGGAGGCGTCACCTAACAGGTCCTGAGCCTTCTGCAGGTAGGAGGCTTGGTCGAGGACCACCACCGAGTTACCTTTGTCAGAAGGCAAAATGGTGACATCCTCCCTGCGCAGGCTGTGAAGGGCCTCACGGTAACGCCTGGGGATGGAAGGGTTAGGGTGAAGGAGGGACTCGAGGGCCGGTAGGAAGGCCCCACGAAGGAGGGAGACATCAGGCAAGGAGTTCCTATGAGCGGAGATGAACCGGTCAAAGGAAGAAATGATGTCAATAGAGGTAAGGGGAAGAGGGCGGAGAGCAAAGGAAAGACCGAAGCCAAGGAGTTGTAGTTGGTGAGGGGTCAAGGACAGGGAGGAAAAGTTGGTAACCGCGTTGGTGAGGGAGAAGCGGGACCAGGGACTACGGGAGGTGAAGTTGGAGAGTTTCTGGGAGAGGGAGCGGGCATGGGTAGTGGAGAGGAACCGGGAAGAAACGTGGGAAATAAGGCCGGGGAGTCGTTCCTTCAGGAGGTCAGAACGAACCTGCGAGCGATAGTAGGAAAGATTGACATTCCTCTTACCAGCGCGGATCCGTTCAAGGAGGAGGGAGCGAGCATCATCAGGAAAAGGAGATCCTCCATCCGAGTCCTTCAAGAGGTTGCCAACTGCGTTTCCTCCGAGACTGCCTCGAGGAGCAGGTGCTCCCTTCCTCGATCGGCAACCTCTTGAAGCAAAGGATCTCCTTTTCCTGATTATACTTGCTCCCTCCTCCTTGAACGGATCTGCGCTGGTAAGAGGGATGTCGATCTTTCCTACTATCGCTCGCGGGTTCGTTCTGACCTCCTGAAGGAACCTTCGCCATTCACAGGATTTCATCTCTCGTGTCCGCGGTGTCCCGCC
>NC_091572.1:16796104-16808604 GCF_042767895.1 Penaeus vannamei
GGCGCGGATATACACACATGCGCGCGCACTCATTCATTCAAACGCGCGCGCTCGCGCACTCATATTCGCATGAGCAATCATAGTCACACACACACAAAAACACATACAGAAGTGCAAATACACACATACACACATGTGCACATGTGTGTGTGCTGTATGATTACCTAGGCACATGTCTGAACTCGCACTCCTGTCTTCAGCCGTAATTCATATTCTACATCACCCTCCAGCAAATACGCGCACACGCGCTTGCGCGTAAACACAAATTCAGGTGTACACACGTACTCACTAACACGCACTCACACTTATACACATGTCGAAATAAACAACTGATTTTAGGTAAATGACCTTGAAAGTGTTTAAGTTTTCGTTCATTTTCTATAATTTTCGTTCGATTATATTTTGCCCATATAGTCCAAAAGGAAGCCCAGACGTTGCTCTTTCTAATGGTCTTTATTTCATTCAAATCGGATAAAGGGTTAGTGAGCAGCATCAAAAAATGTAAAATGGAGTGGCGATGACGTCATCCCAACGCGACGCCGCGACGCCATGCGGCCCTTTAACTGCTATGGTTACCCCTGCGATCACGCGCGCGCAAGTTTGAACTTGTTCGCCTGCCTTCAGCCGTCCTCTAAGCTTCACCTCATACTCTAACAAACAGGCGCGCACACGCGCGCGCGGGCGCACGCACATATGTGTATTGTCACAATCGCGCGCGCACGCGCAGTTATATGCACGCAAGTGCGCGCGCGCATGCACACACATAAGGGCACACACCTATACGCAAAAGTGCATGTGGGCGTACTCTCATACACTTTTGCTCGAGCTCACACTCAAACATACACACACGCTCGCGCGCACGCCTACACATAATGGCAGATTTGATATGAAGACATGGTAATCGATAGCTAAACAATATTATACAACCCTGAGGTTTCAATGCAGTACATGTTTTGCATGTAGGCCTACTCAAACAGTCATGTACGCCTACTAAAGCAAACAAACAAACAAAAAAAAACTTTATTTCATCATAAATTATATTGTATCATTCATGAATTGACATAAGGCATAACAATCATTATTTGAACTGACATCAACATGTAATTACTCTATCATAAGCCGGAGGAATGGTCGGAACGAGTGTAAAGGCCATTTACTTCAAATGAGCGAAAATGCACTTGCACCCCATGTTGCTTATGCCCTTGTTACACCAAGAAATAGTTCGAGATGGAGTCTAACAATCGAAGGGCAGTTTCCTCAGACATGTAACAATACGTTAGGACCAAAAACAAAATTCAAGTACCCCGACCCCCTATGGCCAGGGACGGTCCCCTTAAACAGAGAGTTGGACTGGCATCTCATGCCCGTTAGCCAATCACCTTTGGCTGCGGCATGTGAAAGCCCAGCATGATTGGCTGGTGTGATCTGGCTCTTCGTAAGGTCTCACAGGTGTCTCTGGCTCTAAGCAAATGTGTTAAGCCTTATATGGTTATTTTTGTGCTTTATGTGTGGTCATTATAATTCATGTTTTAGGAAAGGATGGGATCAGTGTAGCCAGACATACAATAATTTTTTTCTTTCTTTCTTACGTTTCCTTTCTTTTCCTTTCCTTTCGATATCAACTTTTGTCTCTTTTGCAGCGCTGCCAGATTCTGAAAACAGAGAAGCCACGTCCCAACACTTTTATTATTCGAGGTCTACATTGGACTACTGTCATAGAGCGAACTTTTAATGCACAGTCTGCTAGTGACAGGTACAGATCTGTATATGGAATTTTATATTTTACTGTTATTTTTTAAGAAATTGATTGGTAAACAAACTACTGGAAATTCTAGACTTTGATGGTAATGCCAGGAGTTTATAAAGTTCTTAGAGATATATTGGAAACAGTGACACCAAAATGCCAGCTCTCTCTCTCTATTTATATATTAAAATTTAAGAAACTACATTTGACTTTA
Source organism: Penaeus vannamei (assembly GCF_042767895.1). Taxonomy (NCBI): domain Eukaryota; kingdom Metazoa; phylum Arthropoda; class Malacostraca; order Decapoda; family Penaeidae; genus Penaeus; species Penaeus vannamei. The sequence goes on from NC_091572.1 coordinate 16,798,063, forward strand.
AGCAGAATTGAAAATTACAGTTAGAAGAAGTATTTCAGTTCCTCCTTTCACCACTGCAGGCAGATATGTATACTTATTGTCTCAACACTTATCTCTTTTACTGATGTCACATTAACGTATCACACCCTATAGAGAAGCATGGATGGAAGCAATAAAGCAAGTGGCGGAGCGGATAGCAGAGGTGGATGCGACGTCTGGTCAGAATGTCCAAATCCAGCCAGCAGATTGTGTTGACATTAAACTCAATTATTCACAAGAGGATGATGATGGGCTTGGGGCGAGAAGCTCAAAGAAGAAAAGAAAAATTGTGAGTGATCACGCTTTTGGGAATGGCTTATTTAATTCTCTCTTTATTTTTTATTGTTTTTTTTCTTTTCTTCTTTATGTCTATATCATTGTTTTTTTATTTTTTTATTATTCTATTTTCATACATCTATTTAGTTTTCAAGATTTATAAGGATTCCTGTTATAATGTTTCATAGATTTTAACTGAGGTAGACTTGCTTGTGTTTAATTACTGTTATGATTTTAGGGGTTTAAGAGAAATTTTGAATTGGATCTGGATCTATTTCTCTCTTAATGAATGTGTTATTGACTTGGCTCTCATATCAGCTAGCAGGTTGATGTTTTAAGATGAAATTATAGAATTATCTGTCTTTGTTCTCGATAGATGTTTTAGGTATTTGATTTTTGTTTTCTTCTTCATCATATTGAGAATATTGACTTAGTATGAAATTGATTTCTTTTGCAGACATTGGATAATTTTGAATTCTTAAAGGTACTTGGGAAAGGGACATTTGGAAAAGTAATCTTATGTCGAGAGAAGGTTAGTAATAAACTTGTTTGGAAATACTTTGTGAAATTATAAACAAAAAAAATTATATATACTTAAAGATGTCTAATCAAAAAGTGTATATTTTTAAGAAAGTTCATTAATTAATGTTTTTTTTTTTTTTATATATACAACAGAGTAGTAATCACTTTTATGCTATCAAGATCCTTCGTAAGGATGTAATTATTAAGCGCGATGAAGTTGCTCACACACTGACGGAAAACCGAGTGTTGCAAAGGGTTGACCACCCTTTCTTAACGGTAAGTGAAGTCCTTTTAAAGATTATTTTTGTAGACATGAAAGTATACACTCTTGTATCTTTCATGATGCACAGTGAAATAAGTCTAAATGAAGAATAGATTTGATTAAACTCAATCAGCCTAGATGGGAAGGATTACATGCCATACCTATGGTAATATAAGTTCAATTATTGTCTTTATTCATAGATGGCTCTACAAGTGCTTAGTCACCAAGGAGTCAGTTAGTTATTAGTCCTACATATCTCACCTATTTACCCTTTTCCTTGATTTTTTGAAAAGCTTCTCTTCTATTATTTTATTGTCTTTAATGGTATTAACCTAATGTCGACAGGAAAATGGTGCATTTCCTTTGGCAATGCTTGATTAAATGTTTCTGCACATAGATTGCAGAAATATTTAACCAAACATTGTTATTTTTGTTATAAACATTATAATTACTAAATTGTTACTGACAGTACTAACAGCAGTATGAAGTATTAGAAAATATTATTGCAAATCAAGGAAAAGGGTGAACAGGTGAGAGGTTCTTCGCGTAATTGGCTCATTGGTGACTTAGTACTGTGGAGCCATCTGTATATAAAAACAATGACTAAATTCAACACACACAATAGGGCATGGCATGTGTGCACATGCCATACCCAGCGACACTGGGTTAATATTTTGATAACAATCTAATAATCATAATATCAAGAAGCATAATGACATTATCAAAATTGATAGTATTAGAAGAAAAAACTAATTTTCTCTGGGGATTCCTTGGTTGTTGAGCACATGTAGAGCCATCTGGAAGTAACAGAATTCACAGAAAACTTCAGGGGACAGTACATACATTAGCATTCATTAGGTTGTCTCTCTCTATTTCTTTTGTTTATTAAAGGGGATCGTCTGGTCATTTTTCAATGTTTTTCGCCCATCTTGCTAGAATTGAGTTAATTGCATTTTCAAGGAGTTTCAGGGCTCTAATTCTCCCTGGAAAATTTCAAAGCCCAACCATGATTTTTTAGGTGGTAAGAGCCCTTTTCAATGTCAACCGAAATATCATTTTTTTCACATTACCTTAGAAAATCGGTAATTGTGACACAATGATAATAGATAAAAAAATGAGATTATTTTCTGAAAGCTTGTTAAAGTGAAGAGTCATTGGTACGGGTCACAAATTACGATTTTTTCAAACTTTGTGTGTGGATACATGAGCATGTGACGTACCTAGGGCGCCAGTTGCCAGATGCGTAACGCGCTCCTTTCTGTGGTTTAAATGTCCGGAGTATTGAAATGCCCTCACGCTGCCACACCCCTTTTTGCTTCATGCATTGTTTTTCTTGTATTTTCAGTGTTTTTTGGGCTATTTTTGCAAATTTCTTTGGTATGATACTGCTATACGATAATTTAGGCTGCGTTCAACAGGCAGGCAGCAGCAGCAATGACAGAAGAATAGTGTGATTGATAAAGTTGTCGGGAGTACATATGTATTGTTTTCAACCTGGCAATATGTCATTTATATATAAGAAATGTATAATATATGTTTTATGATGTATTATGATATGTAAATGACAGGGAACCAGGAGCCTTGACATCTGAAAGTATACTTTTCAGAGAACACTCCCACCTAACCTAACCTAACCTTTACATAAAGATGACCTAAAATTACCTGAACAAGGCCTGATCCTCTACCACAGGACTCCTATTAAAGGCCAAGGAATTGTCTAAGTTGATATTCACATTTGGTAATCATTGGTATGACCTTTATGGTGTAATGAAGATGAATGACATAAACTGCTATTTTCTCAAAATCATATTTTCACGCATGATTGTAAGATTAACTTTGTATGTAATTACGTGATTTTAATAATTCTTGTTGCAAAATGATTGTCCAGTTCGTATGTACGAACTGTAGCTAAGTCACGCATTATTTCCACCAAATACATTTTTTACTGAAAAAATTAATGGCGATTTTCGGATGTAAAAAAGGCGCTTTTTTGCAAGGTAACTGAAACATTATCGTTTCAGATAGATTTACATAAATGCTACATTTGGTACTCCTATTTGTTGACTAACTCTGGTTAGAAGGAAACTGCAGTACTATCCACTATAAGGAAACTATTACATGATTTGTGAATTCTATCATCTTGCGCTTTTTTTGTGTGTGTGTATACAAAAATTTACGCAGCTCTTTTAAGTAAAATTTCTTGTGCTCAAGCATCACATATCCATTCATATTGTGTAAAATAATTAATGACCTAGTTAAAAAACTAAAGCAAGGAGGACCGGAAAACGGATTTCGTGATCTTACCGACAACTCTTCCCCATAAATTTCATATAAGATAAGGCCAACCTTCATTTTTTTTGTAATGATTTTGAAAATCTGGCAAGCGTCCATAAAACAATCACAAAGAAATTTTTCATACAAATGAACATGATATGCCGTTCATATGGAATATTTTATTTTCTCTATGTTTACATCATACATAGTTTGATCTATGAGCAAAACATTTAAAGAATGCAAACCTCCACCCCCCCACCCCCCAAATGGGGGGCAGGATTGCCAAATAATCTGGATCACCACCAAAATTTTATGGAATATTAGTTAGGCTAAGACACACCACAGGTAAAAGATTTTAATTAAAATCTGTTCATAACTTTTTGTGTTAAAAAAAACATTCCTGGATCCAAACCATGGTCCACATCACCACCAAAGTGCAATCGGCATCTAAATTAGGTTAAAATACACCTCTGGTTAGAATCTCATTAAAATGTGTTCATAACTTTTAGAAATATCAGAAAACACAAACAATCAAACAAACGGAGGTAACAATATAAATAAACAAAAGGTCATGGGATACACCAAAATGATCATATTATATATTACATACCTTATGTATGTATTTTTACACTGGCCTGTATTTGTATATTGTCATTTCATGGGAGTTTGAGTATGAAAATTGGCAATGTCGCCCTGTAGAGTTAAACACCACGGATCCTCAGGTGCAAAGACACGTGAGGCCTGATGTCCCCCTGTTCGGGCTGAGAATGGGCAACAGTAATAGGTAATTAATAGACAATTATATCATATACAATTATTTCCTACATGATTTCATTTGTAAAATGTAAAAAAAAAAAAAAAAGGAAAAAGATCACGATGTCTGGGTCCTTCACATTTTTGCACATAGCACACACATTTTAAGTCTGATTTTAACGTATCATGGCTCATTTTGTAGGTGAATAGTAGATCTATTACATGCTGCAATAAAGATTTGCAATATTTTCATGCGCATCTTATAAATGTGACATATATTATTATAATCCCTTTTTAGGTTGACTTCTATAAAATTAAATCACAAAAACACTGTAGTCATTCTGGTCATTTTCTTATACAGAATCATCCTTTATCTAGGAAATGTAGAAAGCACTTTCTTCCATTTTGACTTGTTTTTGTTTTTGTTTTTGTTTTTTAGAAATATTTTACCGGGTTGACTGGCAGGTCTGAAGAAGACATTTTTTTCCGTATATATATCACTTTTACAAGAAGCACAGGAAAAAAGTTGAAAATTTCACTTCTTACATTCCTTGATATTTTATTTTATTACAAAAAAAGAGCCATGATATGTTTATTTTGGACTAATTTTGCGCTCTGTATGGATTTTGGAAATAAATAAATATACTTCTGAAATAGCAGCCTTGAAGTTTTTTTTTCTCTTTTCATAATAGTCATTGTATGAAACATTAAAGGGAGAAGCATAATCTTCCTAAACCATAATTATCTATCATCTACCTGCATTCCAAAGTCTTGCGGACATTGCCAACACATAACGGTCAAAATCTTGCATCTAGTGTAGCAGGGTGGCAGTAATTTTTCATGTCTATAGTCCTACATTGACCATTAATTAAGAAAGTAGTTATTACAAATCAACATTAGTCAGCAATATTTAAAAGATATTTACTGCATGAAGTTTGACTAAAGTCTCTTTTTTTCTCTCTCTTTGTTTTTGATGGGCAGTACCTCAAGTATTCATTCCAAACAAATGACCGCCTGTGCTTTGTAATGGAATATGTGAACGGTGGAGAGCTCTTCTTCCATCTCAACCAGGAGCGCATCTTCCCGGAGGAACGTGCCAAATTCTATGGGGCTGAGATCTGCTTAGCTTTGGGATACCTCCATGAGAGAAACATTATATATCGTGATTTAAAGGTAAGACTGGTAAAAGACAGGTAACCCACTAGTGATAGTTCTTACAGAGTATGATAATTCTCATTTCCAGGCGGTATTGATTGCAGCACATGGGCCCGACTGGGGACACGCCCGTGTGCTGCCTACTTCGGGTGAGAAAATCATAGCGCAAACTCCAATCTCATGCCCCTTTTATAGCCATGGGAGTTTATCGAAGTTTACCCGTCTGGGAAACAAACAGAAAGGTAGACTTCAATAAAGTTAAAATGCAGTCTCAATACTTGTTGCAATGGTGTTTTATTTTAGTTTTGAGTCTAGATTCCTTAACCCATTAACGGCAGTATATTTTGAAGCTGAAAATAAAAGATTCCGGGCGGCTACAAAATCAGCGGGCAGGGCTGCCCCGGACTCTGCCCATCCGCCAGCCGCGGCCCGCTGCTGGGTTGGAGTGCGAGCCCTGATACAGCGTCAGAGTGGCGGAATGCCCAGCAATGTTTATTTTTTCAGGTGTCTCAAATGTGGGACACCCGTCATTAGTGGGTTTAGGGTGTCATCACACTGAATTTTCAAAAAATATTTTTAAAAATACTATTTTTTTTTTTTTTCTGTAATCTAGTAGGCTTTGGCAATCCCGTGATGTAATATATCTGCTAAATACCTTAAGATAAAGGAGTCATGACTAAATTTCTGACTCCCTTGCCTCCAGCTCTGATGTTTACTTTGCACCATCCATGCAAATATACTCAACAAATTGGTGTTTTTGGATTTCATTCAATTTATTTTTGTATTCTCTGGTAGCTAGCTGGCAATTCTGCTTACTGCATCAGCTGATAGCCCCGACTGAGAGACTAGGTGGGCAGTCACCATGAGAGAGCCCAAGGGAGAGGCTACACATCTGCCTCTGCGACACCGTCCCATAGACATACCTGTGATGTGCCCTCATCACACACTAAGAGGACACTATTGATGATAGAAGTTATTCCTGTAACTTAAACATATGATGAGAAATACATCTCAATCACAGCTGCAGCAGTTGTTTATTCATATGAAATGCTTCATGAGGTACTGTAAACGCATTGTGAAGCCTATGATGACACACAGTACTTCTACAATCATGTCCAGTTATTGCTGTTAGTACCTCGCAAAAGGGGGGGACCAGGTCCCAGCTACACTTCAGAATACCATGTGAATGCTGTAGAATGCATCAAGATTGATGCAGAGATCAGATTTAAAAAGCAAAAATAAAAAACAAAGCCTGATATCTCAAAACTACACCTTTGTCAACATTTTTTTATGTATCTCCATAATTACTAGGGCAATAGGTTTTGGAGCAATTGAAAGCTGAATAAACTTGCAATTTTTTATGTGAATCTATTTTCATATCAGGTGATAAAAGTCCATATATTATGTTTTATATTCATAACAATGAACATTAAAAAGAAAATAGCAATCCCACTAAATTATAAAGAAATTCAAAATCCAAATGGCAAAAGATTTAGGTATTGCTATAGAGTATATGTGGTATTTTTTTAAAGAAGTTCATTCAATAGATAAGCGAGATTCACAATTTTATTTTTATTTTTAAAGACTTGTTCTTTTAAAATAATTTCATGGTTTATTATCCAAATGATATGAAACTTGGTGGTGTAAATTGTAATATACGTATATATAACTTATTAAAAATTGCAAAAATCTGAACATAATTAACGAACTTCATTCTCTAGTGTGACGGCCCCCTTAATGATGCCTTGTTTGTTTCTTTCAGTAACATATTTGCCAAGATATGGTAAGGGAAAATCAGATTTTTTATAATAAAACCACTTTATCCAATGCATTACTACACAGCATGCCATGCCTCAAAGCAGCCATAAATGCAGAGGGCCACTCTACACTCCCTGCAGTAGCTCCTGCTGCTGCTTCTCTTGTCTTGCCTTCAACACCAATAGCACCACCATCGCCTGCCGTCAGGGATCTGGGATACTATGTGTTGCCGCTGCTGCAGAGCCTGTCTCACTACAACAGGTGGTCATGTTGCAGTGTAGGCTTTGCTGGAATTTGCCCCTTCTCTGAATTACCCCAAAAATTAAGAGGCAAGGCCGGATCTGAAGGTCTTTTAGGAAACATCTCCGCTCAGAGCATGATGGACAGCCCAGGCATTGACGAGGGCCATGCCAAAGAGGGAGAAGAAGTCCTTCCTGTGCCAGACCTTGGAGCGGCAAGTCATCGGGTGGTAGCTTGCCATCTGATCACCAACATCGACACCCTTCATGCCGACATTGTAATCCTTTACTACTGGTGGCATATCCCCATGCATTGCAGGAGTATGGACAGTAGATAGCATGGCGACAGTTTTGTTGGCTTTCCACATCAAGGCCAATAACCCTGTATTGCTGCTATGGTAATCGACATCACCCATCCTTCTCACAATGAAGTCTGTGGGCGTGCCAGCAGCAAATGAAAGAGAGTTGGTGACGTGTACCAGTTGTCCACAAATAACGGGTATCCCAGCCCAAGGAAGCCACCAGTCTTTTGTGGAAGAGGGCATGTCACCACAGTCCTGCCTGGTGTACACCTTGAAGCAAGAGGTATACCCTGCAGCTGGGCCAGTACTAATACAGAGCTTCAGCCCAAACCTCGCCCTCTTGGTTGGGTTGTAGGTCCTAAAAGCTGACCACCCACCAACTTCTATAAGAACTTGTCAATGGTGATGTCATTTAGGGTCAGAGCTTCCACATCCTGTACTGTGGGAGTGGAGCTCTTTCCTCCAAGTGACTGAAATGGAGGTGAGTCATCAACTGATCGAACCAATCCCACGTCATGGTCTCAACAATGAACTCATGACGAAAAACAATTGGTCAACCAGTAGTCGCAATAACTGGGGAGGTCCACCATCCCCAATATCACATAAATACCAAGATACGCCATGACCTCCTGCCGGGACGTGGGAGTCCACTTCCTTGTATGGGGCGGGGCGGCAGGAGAGAGTACGACTGTGTACCTATGGGAGTGGAAAAGAAAAACAAGTAATTAATATATTCTGATTCCTCAAAGTTAGATTGTCTCTGATGTGATGAAATCAAGGATATCGTTGTTGAAAAAACACCCAAGACATCCATAGGGACCTTCACCCCTAGGAACACCTAGGAATTCGTTGTTCCTGGGGATGTTGTCCTTGTGTCGCCAGATGAAACCCTTGGAGTCGGGGCCTTTCCTTAGAGCCAGCTTGGCAGCCACACTAGAAAGTGGCTCATCACTGTTCAGTGTGGTGTTGATAGTTCTGTAAACCTGAGGAATCCAGTTGGTCCTTCGAGCTGGACTTGTTGAACAAGGGGTTAGTGACGTCCCCCGCCCTACTCAGCAGCCACTTGTCACCACTTTCTTCCGATGAGATGTAGAAACAAGTGGACGATGAGCATGCACGTGGTCACAAAGGATGGCGACAAAGCACCCTTGCAGTACCTGCCAATGATATCGAGGGCTAGGGGTCTCGATGGCATCCCTGTGGGATTGGAAAAGAAAAACAAGTAAGTAATACATTCTGATAGCTCAGTGCTAGATTCTTTCAATGTGAATACAAATAGAAAGAAGACAAGAGTGATAACGGGAATACAAATAGAAAGAAGACAAGAGTGATAATAACGAAACTTACTGATGAAGTCAAGGGCTGGGCTTTTCGTCCTCAGACAGAGAGGAGATATTGGCGCAGCAGACAATGGCGACAGCGCCCCTGTGGGAGTAGAAAAGAAAAACAAAGAAGTAGTACATTCTGATAGCTCAATGCTAGATTTTATCAATGTGAATACAATGGGAAAGAAAACAAGATTATTAATAATGAAACTTACAGAAGACGACGAGGGCTAGGGGGCATCGACATCAGAGGAGGAGGAAGAGGGGGAGTGTGGGTTGTGTGCTAAAAGAGGCATGGCAAAAGTGAGTGATAAAGGAGCTGCAAGCACCCCTATGTGGAAAATTTTGCAGGCTTCAACACTGGTGGGAACATGGAACCAACAGTAGCAAATGATGTCTAAGCATCCTGGGTCACATGTCACATTAACATGACCAATGAAGTTGTAGCTAGTGTCTGATGTTACCTCAGGATGTAACATTATTTACTACTGTGTGGAAGTAAAATGGCGGCTGTAAAGTGATGTCACTTCATCTGCCTACTAGCTTATCTATCTCTCTATCTGTCTGTCTCTCTCTTTTTCTCTCCATCTCTCTCTCTCTCTATTTCTTTCTCTGTTTATTAATTTTTCTTATGTTGTAGCAACTGCAGAGCAATCGCCTTTCATTCTGATAAAAATAAAAAGATTTATCGCTTCATTAGTTCATTTTCAAATATTTTTGATAACAATTCCCCTACTTTCTCCTTCTGTTTTGACTTCAACTCAAGTATGTTTCTCTTTATGATGATGATTCCCTACTTTCCCTACTTGACTTTAACTCCAGTATCTTTCTCTTCTTGATAAGAATTCCCTACTTTCTCCTTTATTTATAACATCAACTTTAGGCAAACTGAAGTAAATTCTTTGTGTCCTCATGAAATAACATATTCAATAACTAATCATAGATATGTAAATGTAATAGATGTTACCAAGGTCCATAAATTATGCCAAAAAACATAGCCATGTCACACAGGCTGGACACCCGGAAATGGTTCTTTCTCTTGGCGTCCCACCGGTGAGACACCTGTCGCTAATGGGTTGATGTTTTTGGCCAAGGATATGGACAGAGTATGACAAGGTTTAAAATTTCATTAACAAGAAAAATGGTTACTGTAGAAGATGTGAATTTCTCTCTTTATTCCTGGAAAGATTTAAACATAGCATTCTGCTAGTGATCTTTTAGAGGTAAAAAAGAAATGTATCATACAGCTTTTAGAATTACATCATTAGAAGATATTGAAGGAATTTTTTAATAAAACCTTTTTATTTTCCTTACAGCTAGAGAACTTACTCTTGGATGCTGATGGTCACATTAAGATTGCTGATTTTGGTTTATGCAAAGAAGATATATCATATGGTTCTACGACACGAACTTTCTGTGGTACACCAGAGTATCTGGCTCCTGAGGTAAGTGGAGATGAAAGTAATTTTATATGAAATGTTTATAATCTAATTACTCTGACTTGAATATAGTCTTGTAAACCAAGGATGGCATCTAGGTATTTGTAGCTTTATTTCTCCTAAGGACATTTAGCTTAGTTCCTTTCATATTACAATTTTGAAATAATTGCCTTTCATTACCTCTACTCAGGTTCTTGAAGAAAATGACTATGGACGAGG
>NC_091572.1:17089774-17091512 GCF_042767895.1 Penaeus vannamei
AAAAAGAAAAAAAAAATCTCTTCACCCTAGCCCTTCTATGCCTCGCCTCCCCTTTCCCCTTTCCACTCCGTCACGCCCTTTCATTGCCAGATCTTCCCTAAATTCGATTTCTCTCCCACTTCCTTCCTCCTTCTTAAATCCCCGCATCTCCTCCGCTCCCTTATCCCTTTCTCTCCCTCTCTAATGGCTCCATTTTCTGATCTCCCTCTTTCCTCCCCCTCCCTTTCCCCTTTACCCATCTTATTTCCTCTTTAAATCCCCTCAGTTTCCCCTCCATGTCTCCTTCCCCATATCTCTTTTCTGTTTACAACCCCAAAGATAATGACAAAATGCGATTACTATTGTAACGTGAACCGTACGTGCGCGCGCTTGTGTGTACGTACGTATGCAAGTGGAAGAGATTCTCCGGTGTTTATATTGCCAATTATCTCCAACAATAATTGACCTCAAGTCTGCTGTCACATGGAACGCGATTTCAGACGCAACATGTAGGCGCACCGTGAGAAAAACCGAACGGATGGAATTATGATACGATGAAAATATTGATGATGATAATAATGATATTAATGATAATGATAAAATATACTACTAGTGATAATGATATTAACAATATCATAATAATAACAAATATAATGATAATATAATAATAATAAAAGTAAAAATGACGATAATAATCTGAATGAGTACTGATGATAATAATAATAATGATGATGATAACAATACCAAAAAGGATATAGATATTATGATAGTGATGATGATGATAATATAACAATTGTAATGATAATGATAATAATAATTATGATAATGATAACATTAATGATAGCAACAGCATTTACAAGCAATAATAATAATTATAATGGCAATAACAATAACAAAAATAATGATGATAATGAATATGCTAATGATAACAATAGTATTCATGATAGTAATAATGATAATGATAATGAAAAAAACAATAATAATGATAATGATAATAATAATATTGATAATAATAACAATAATAATAATAATAATAATAATGATATTGATAATAATCATAAAAATAATAATAATGATAATGACAATAACAATGATAATGATAAAAGATGGAATAATGCAATACCGCATTTTTATCATGAACATTATAACCTTTCCGATCCCTCGCCGCCAATGCACGTGGATGCAAGACGGCCGCTCTACCACTCGTACAACGACCCACTCTAAAAGGAGTGAGCAACTAGCATCCATAGACATTACCTACCTACTCATACATGAGTAAGGATAGCGAAGTTTCACACTCACTCCCCGTGGGCACTCGGTATTTATGGACAGAGCAGGACAAATCACAAATCAGATAACATGAGGTGCATTCTATGAAAGATGGAATAATGCAATACCGCATTTTTATCATGAACATTATAACCTCTCCGATCGGGATTCGATCCCTCGCCGCCAATGCGGCCGTCTTGCATTCACGTAGCAAAAACAGCTAAATAAACAATCAAAATAATATATAAAATAATAGCCCATCTATCGCAATCATTATTACAAACAAGTGTAAAAATATTACCATCATGTGCTAGCTGCTGCAACAACACCGAAACACGAGCATTAAAGATAAGCAACAGCACCAACGCCGCAGGGAAAAGGAGACGCGAGATACAGCCAAGGAAACCTCGTCAGAAGTTTGGTAATTTTCAGGTAGAGAGTGTGGAAGGTAAGTTGCCGGAGCGTCGTTGTCTCGGCCGACACGGGATCC
>NC_091572.1:17122012-17124512 GCF_042767895.1 Penaeus vannamei
GCTTAAAGGTGGGCTGTCCACCCTGGCTGAATTGCACTGATTTATGATTATGCACGTTGGTATTGATAAAACGATAATGGTGGTGATTACACTTCCTTATAATTTTTATGTAATTATAATCTCAATCTCCTCCTCCTCCTCTTCCTCCTTCTTCTTCTCCTCCTCCTCATTATCTTCATCGTCATCATCACGATCGTCATCATCATCCTCAGCAACAGCAGCAGCATTGGCATTACGATCACGATCATGATTATCATCACAATTATTATCACAAATGTGTTCATTATTCTTTTTGTAAATATCATTACTGCGCACCTTCTAAGCTGTTGTCAACAGACGAATAAACATATAGATTTATTTCGTATGATTATTACTATTACTGCTACTTGCTGCTGTTACTATAAATATTATTATTATCATAAAATTTACTATCATTGGCGTTCTTGTTACGATAATTATTATGATTATATTCATCACCATAGCAATCATCACACATAGTGTTATTATAGTTCATATAATTACCAGCATCATCATTAGTTTCATGCACAGTTTTACAGTGATGATGATGGTGGAATGATGATGACGATGATGATGACTATTATTATGATTATAGTAAAAAATCATCATCATCATCACTACAAACCCCACCATCACCATCAACACAATCCACGAAATACTCGATCTAACGCTGCCTCCCCCCCCTCCCCACCAGGCCTGCCTCGCTACCCCACAGAATGCACGTGTCGGAAGCTGACGAGGATCCACTGCGTCAACAAGGAGCTCACTTCAGTCCCCCAGAATATCGCCGATGCCGTCACAGCGTTGTAAGTACCCCGTGTCCCCTTGGCTGCGTTGCTTGGTCGTCTTAGCATTGGTAGGGCTGGTGTTGGTGGTGAGGCAGTGGGAATGGTCGGGAGAGTGATGGTGCTTGATGGTACCGGTGTTAAAAGTGCGATGGTGTGATGTTAGTGGTGATGAATAATAATAACATCGATGACTGGTGTTAATGATGATGGTGATTTTGGGATAGTGTTTAGGATCGTAATAGTAATATTGATGATAATGATAATGATGCTGACATTGTTTATGATGATGATTTTGAGAAAGATGATAGTGATTATGAAGTTATTGATGATAATAGTAATGCTTAGAATAAGAGCAACAACATCAAAACAGCAGTATTAATAATAATGATAATAATAACAATAATAACAACAATAATGATAATGATAATGAAAAATGATAATGATAATGATAATGATAAATTGATAGAGTCATAAAAGTAATAACAATAAAAATAATGATAATATTAACAATAATGATAATGTGAATAGCAATAACAAGTAATAATGATAAAGATATTGATGATTTTGACGCTAATGATAACAACAATAATAACAATAGTGACGATAATCATGATAATGGTAACAATAATGATAATCAGAGTAATAATAGAAATAGTTACAATAACAAAGATAATGATAACGATAATGTCAATGACAATGATAATGATGATATTAAATTGATTATGAAACTGATGATAATGATGATAGTCATAATAGTAATGATAATGATAATAAGAACTGTAACAATTATAACGACAAAAAACAGCAATATTTGTGATAATAACAATAATGATAGTGATAATGATAACGATAATAGTAAAATATGATATGAATGATAATAATGATGATAATGATATCAACAATAATAATGATAACAATAATGATAATGCTGATAATGATATAATATCAACACTGATGATGATAAGGATAAGAATGATAATGATAGTAATGATAATAAAATGATAATGATGATAATAATGATAACAATAACAATAATGATAATGGCAGACACAGACACACAGACAGACAGACACACACACACAAACACATATGTATATGTATACAATTTTAAATACAATGAATATTGTTCTTGTAGTGCTTAGTTTTTTTATGTAGTTGCTGCTGTTGTTGCTTTTATTTTCATTATTATTACTATTATCATTTTCATCATTGTTATTAACAATAATATTTTTATTATCATTAATAGCAACAGTGCATTTTTATTAATATCATACTCATTATCATTATAATTTTTAGTGTTGATATTACTATTATTGTCATTATCATTATTACAAGAATTATTATTAGTAGTAGTTTTAGTAATAGTATTACTATTATCATTATCATTGTTGTTGTTAATTAATTAATTTATATATACATACATACATAAACATACAAATATACATACACACACACACACACACACACACACACACACACACACACACACACACACACATATATATATATATATATATATATATATATATATATTTATATATATATATAATATATATATATATATATATATATATATATATATATATATATATATATATATATATATATACTGTAAATATTATATACAAACACACACACACACACACACACACACACACACACACACACATATATATTTGTATACACACACACAC
>NC_091572.1:17135840-17138340 GCF_042767895.1 Penaeus vannamei
TTTCAATTTCAATGAACTCATCCTTGCAAGATTAAATTTTCATAAAATTGCCCTATTATGTAAAGAGCAAACACTGGTACATTATTAAGTTAATTATCACTGTGGACCTTAAATGACAAGAGCAAATATTCTGCAAATGAAGGCAAACAGAATGTTCTAGAGATGCGCGACTTTTAAAGAACAAAATAACCCTTGTTAGCTTTAAGGATTTAAAAGAGTTTAGATTAAAAAAAAATCATGTCATTTCTGCCCTTGGATGCTGTTACATAGGCTCGTTTAGTAGTCTTGTTAGGATATGTTATAGGTAGGTTGGGGTACGATCAGATTAGGTTAGGAAAGGTTAGTTTCGCTACAGCATTAAAACATGCATGAAGGCTACGGTAGCGTTCGAAGCCGAAGAAAGCTAAAGGTGTAATGTACACAATAAAAGGTGGTGGATGCAGCTGTGTTAATGTATTACCATACGTTTACAAAGATTCCCATACTGCAATCTACAGACGTTTCATATATACTTTTGATATTAGTATGTATTGAGTACTAAGTGTTATTCACAGATAATCTACAGTATAATACTTATTCTTAAGATTACCCCCGCAGTCCACTCAACTTTCGCTTGTAGTTCATGACTTGCTTCATATCCCTCTCACTTTCCTTCCATCTATTCCATTTCGTCTCCAGACAAAATCCACACCTTAGGAAATGGGTTCTAGATGAGATTTTGGGGCGCCATAACAGTCCACGCCCGCACGCTCTCCATTTTCAGAAATATTGTCTCGAAATCTGCCTCTGGGTTTCGTTCATATGAACGGCTCTGGAAATAAAGGAGCGAATACAGAAAAATGCATTTACCATCAGTAATTATGGATATTATTTCATTAACTAGACTACTATCATCATTCTTATTATCATTATCCTTATCAGAGTAACAACTAAAACTTCAATAGAATTTATAATGATAATGATGGTGATGTTAGTAATAATGATAATGACGATAATAATGATAATGACAATAATTTTAATGATGAAAACGAAAAGAATGGTAGATAATAATAATAATAATATATATTTATGATGAAACATGATGACGATAATGATGATGATGATGATGTTGAAGATGATTATGTGATGATGATGATGATAATGAAAATAATAATAATGATAATCCACCTTTAGAGGTGACCAATTGCACTGGACATGATCACACATATATTATGGTTTAATTGTCCATTATCCTATATATTAAATCATTTACTTTTATTATTTTTTTTATTTCTTATTGATTTATTTTTGTGTACGGGCCTGCGGTACTAGTCAAACGAAGAGAAGAACGTGATCGATATCCTTTTTGGAACGAAAAATGGGAAGGGGCGGGTGAAACTCCCTCTAAGTTTGAGGTCAGCACAAAATGTACAAATCTATATTTTAAAAAAGGGAAAAGATCGACTCGGAGACCATGGGCCACAGTTTTATCCTGCCAAATGTCCGTAATTCCGTTCGCCCACCTGCGCCACCTGAAAACTGCTGTTCACCCCTCAATAAATATTGTCCAGCTTAAGGTGGGCTGTCCACCCTGGCTGAATTGCACTGATTTATGATTATGACGTTGGTATTGATAAAACGATAATGGTGGTGATTAATATCCTTATGATTTTTATGTTATTATAATCTCAATCTCCTCCTCCTCCTCTTCCTCCTTCTTCTTCTCCTCCTCCTCATTATCTTCATCGTCATCATCACGATCGTCATCATCATCCTCAGCAACAGCAGCAGCATTGGCATTACGATCACGATCATGATTATCATCACAATTATTATCACAAATTTGTTCATTATTCTTTTTGTAAATATCATTACTGCGCACCTTCTAAGCTGGTGTCAACAGACGAATAAACATATAGATTTATTTCGTATGATTATTACTATTACTGCTACTTTCTGCTGTTACTATAAATATTATTATTATCATTAAATTTACTATCATTGGCGTTCTTATTGTTACGATAATTATTATGATTATGTTCATCACCATAGCAATCATCACACATAGTGTTATTATAGTTCATATAATTACCAGCATCATCATTAGTTTCATGCACAGTTTTACAGTGATGATGATGGTGGGAATGATGATGATGATGATAATAATGGGAATGATGATGATGATGATGATGACTATTATTATGATTATAGTAAAAAATCATCATCATCATCACTACAAACTCCACCATCACCATCAACACAATCCACGAAATACTCGATCTAACGCTGCCTCCCCCCCTCCCCACCAGGCCTGCCTCGCTACCCCACAGAATGCACGTGTCGGAAGCTGACGAGGATCCACTGCGTCAACAAGGAGCTCACTTCAGTCCCCCAGAATATCGCCGATGCCGTCACAGCGCTGTAAGTACCCCGTCCCCTTGGCTGCGTTGCTTGGTCGTCTTAGCATTGGTAGGGCTGGTGTTGGTGGTGAGGGTGGGAATGGTCGTGAGAGTGATGGTGC
>NC_091572.1:17163340-17165840 GCF_042767895.1 Penaeus vannamei
AGAGAGAGAGAGAGTGAGAGAATAAGAGTAAAATACAGAGAGGGAGAGAGAAAGTGAAAGTAAGAGAGAGAGAGAGAGAGAGAGAGAGAGAGAGAGAGAGAGAGAGAGAGAGAGAGAGAGAGAGAGAGAGAGAGAGAGAGAGAGAGAGAGAGAGAGAACGAGAACTATCTGCAGATATACAGAGATACAGATATGCACACATAGCCCCTGCACCCAGCCAAAGGCCGTATTAATATTTTTATTCAAAAGTACTTTCTTGTTCCGCCCACAGGTTCTTGGAGAACAATCTGGTGGAGGTGCTGTCCGAAGATTCTTTACTCGGACTCTCAGATCTTACTTCGCTGTAAGTATCGGTGCTTCCGTCATATGATTTCTGCTTTTAGTTTCCATTAACGTCCTTGTCTGCGTCTGCATTCGCAATCATGCCCCTAACGTTTCGCGAAGGAAAACGGAGCCTGTGCTCAGTGCCAGTCGGCATATAGCGAGGCAGGTGGTAAGAGGTAGATGGTAAGTCTGTAGTGGAGAGAAGAGGTGCTATTTGCGTGACGGTTTCGCCGATCCGGGGCTCTGGAGCATACGCCTAGCAGGTAAATAGCGGAGGAGGGGGGGAGGAGGTGGCATCAAGTATTGATTCGACTCGAGGTCGAGGTCCACCATACCGCTACAGAGGTTATACTCATAATGCGTATACGACATCACAGTAGCTTTTTTTTATTTCGATATGATAGGAAAATGGCCCGCTGTAATTATCCCAACACTACAAAACAGATCAAGGGGATGGAGTAATGATCTTATTATTACTTTTATCCTCTGAAATTATTCTTAATTTCTAATTTTTTAAATTTTATTATCAGAGGTAGCTAGAATAGAGTGCGATTCCTCCCGAACAATAAACAAACAAACAAACAACAAAACAAAAGCGTAACAAAATTGTTGTGGAAATCATATCCATTCGGTATAGTGTATAAGTTTAATCATCTGCGTATGCGATTTTAAGAGAATTCTTTTAGAAATTCGCTACATAATAGAGAAGATTTTGATGCAAAAGAATAAATCTATAGCTTATTGGAGGGAAGGGAACACCAGTAAAAAAATGTCCTTATTGGTGAGGAATTATTGATGTGAGAGTACGATTTCCCAAAACCATTACTTGCATTCCACATCAATAATTCTTTTTTCTTCAAGTATCATTATATATATATATATATATATATATATATATATATATATATATATATATATATATATATATATATATTCACACACACACACACACACACACACACACACACACACACACACACACACACACACACACACACACACACACACACACACACACACACACACACACACACACAAATATATATATATGCATATACATATACATACATTGAACAACAATAAAAAAAAACTGAAGAAGGAAAGCCTCTTGTCGGAACATGGTATTAATGTGAATATTCCAAGACTTTTACCTGTCATATATACGGTCGGTCATATATGCGTTGCACCTAGTGTTGTTCAATGAATCAGAATTAGCTAGTTAAGAAATTGTACAAAATAAGACCATGAGGATTATTCTCGGTGGCTCAAGAACAACGAGGGATGTGAATACGAGAAAAGAACTTAATTTAGAATCTGTCTACAAAAGAATATTCTACATGAACACCACATTTAGTGTAGAAACAGTAAGAGAACCTCTCTATTGTATATAGAGTTCCAAAGACAACTAAAACATAGAATGGTGGAGCTAACTTCGAATGACAACATCGATTCAAACTCAAATCCAAGTAACATGTAAACAATTACCTTGGTTGAACATACCCATAACTAAGACCCAACATGGACGTTCTGTTCCACCGTGGAAAATATCGGACCTAATTGTATTTTATATGACTGCCCCCCAAAGAAGACAGTCCCTTTGCTGTACTTAATCATTATGCACTAGCAATTATCAATGAGCATCTTAAAACGCTGGCCAATGCATATGAATGCTACACCGATGGATCTCTGCTGTCTGGTAGAGTAGGATGCAAAGTTCCTGCCATTCGTCCACCGCCCGCAGCTCCCAATAACGGCCGCCAAGAAGTTTCATTATTTTCAATAAATTTCACTATTCTCCACTGAAAATTGCACAACACACCAAACGCTTTGCTCCTACGAAGTGTCAGTCGGTCCCAGCGTAGTTTCCAAGCACTAATATGACTGATTTATAAGCATATATACAATAATACACATGGAGGCATGGAAATTTTTTGCAAGGGTTGCTCGATAGTCATGCTGTTTTTCAGCAAAAATTGGGAAATCATAGACTTTAAATGCTTGTAGAAATAAATGATGAATAATGAAAAATAGCCTAATCAGTTTTCACTTTTGCCAGGATGAAATACATGAACTTCCATTCGTGTGGCCTTATATAAAACTAGAAGAAGACAGTATGATATTGTGGGATATAGATTGTATTGGCAGGGTCAGTATAATTTGTAATGTTGAAGTAATT
>NC_091572.1:17185840-17188340 GCF_042767895.1 Penaeus vannamei
ACTCTTTCTCTCTTTCACTCTGTCTTCTGATTGCGCTTCCACACTTCTCGTAATTGACAGTGGCAGATCTTCTGACGGGCGTGTACCTGTTCGTCGTGGCAGTGAAGGATGCCCAGTTTCGATCCGAATACCACGAGTACGCCTACTACTGGATGACGTCATGGCACTGCACTATCACCGGGGTTCTTTCGATGACGTCTTCTGAGGTTAGCATGGAAAGAAGGAAAGCTAGGAATGTTGAATTATATAAAATGTAAAATCTATTGATCATCTCAAACCCAATCATCGCGCTGTCATCATATGCCTGGGTGTACCATTTTTGTTTTACACATATCCAGGTGTCTGTCCTGATCCTGACCTTCATGAGCGTGGAGCGGTGGCTGTGCATCACGTGGCCACTGGGGGCCCCGAAGCTCTCCCTCGGAACCGCTAAAGCCGTGCTTGCGGCCATCTGGTCCGTGGGCCTCCTGCTTGCGCTTTTGCCAGGTGAGTTCCAGCCTCTTTTTCAATAATCTATTTTTGAGTGATTTAAGCTCTGGTTTTGCCGTTCTGTAGCTCGTTCTAGCCATGTCCGTGTGAGTTTCCATTACCCGGATGAATAATGTGTTCGACAGAACACACACACACACACGCGCACGCACACACACACACACACACACACACACACACACACACACACACACACACACACACACACACACACACACACACACACACACATATATATATATATATACATATACATATATATACGTATATATATATATATATATATATATATATATATATATATATATATATATATATATATATATATATATATTTACATACACCAAAATTCTAGTCTTCTACATAAGCAATTAAAAGAGCAATTAGTGTAATGGCAGCAGCTCACACTGACTCATTAGGACCATGGCGAGCCTTGATGAAATGCCAGAGTATCAACAACCTGTTATTAGGTTTATTATATGTCATTCCTGCATTATATCAGTTCATTTTGTAAATTACGAACCTTGGTCCAATTCTGCTACAATGTGATTCGAGTTGAATTTATGATTTTCATCCGGCCCGAATCTTAAGAGATATCTTCAATGCTGTTTAGAAATACTGTTGCTGTGGGTTTACTGATTTGATTGTTGTTATACTTATAAGCAAGATTATATCAATAGTGGTAATGATAATGATAAGAATGATAATCATGATGAATTATGAGAGTAATAAATATAATGGAGATAATAATAATTACATTGATGATGATAATGGTAAAAAATATGATGATAATGATAACAACAACAGCAATAATAATCACAATGATAAAAGGATAACAGCAATATCAGTAATAATGATAATAGCAATAAAACAACAATAATAATAATGATAACAACAACAACAAAAATTATAATGATAATGATAATGGCAATGATAATGACAATTACAGTAATGGTAATAATGATAATTGTATTAATAATAATAGTTATAATAATAAAGATTATGATGATTGTAGTAATAATAATAATAATAATAAGGATAATAATAATGATAGTACTAAAAATGATAGTGACGATAATTATGGTAATAATGATAATAATAGTAATAAATATAACACAAAATAGTAATAGTAATAATGATAGTAATAACAATAATAACAATAATAGAATAGTGACAATACTGATAATGATAATGAGTGACGAACAACGACATCTGCCGGATATTGAAGGGAAAAAATCGTGATTAGCTCTATATATATATATATATATATATATATATATATATATATATATATATATATATATATATATATATATATATATATATAGAGAGAGAGAGAGAGAGAGAGAGAGAGAGAGAGAGAGAGAGAGAGATGGAGATGGAGAGAGATGGAGAGAGATGGAGAGAGATGGAGAGGGAGAGAGAGAGAGAGAGAGAGAGAGAGAGAGAGAGAGAGAGAGAGAGAGAGAGAGAGAGAGAGAGAGAGAGAGAGAGAGAGAGGGAGCGACGTGTTTAACAACGTCTTTCCTGCCTCTTCCTCCCGCAGTGTTCTGGTACACAAGCAAGCAGGGCTTCTACGGCACGAACGGCCTGTGCTTCCCGCTTCACCTGGACGACCCGTGGGTGCCCGGCTGGGTCTACTCCGCCTTCATCTTCGTTGGCATTAACCAGATTGGGTGAGTGTTGGCTTCGCTTTGGGATTTATCATCTTTGACACGTAGATTTGTAATGAAATAAGTTGTAGGTAAGGAAGTGAAGTTTATAGTACATATAAAGTATAATAATAAATTTGCGCGTGTATAGACTTACACAGGTACACATATGTGTACGAATGTCTATGTATTTCATATATGCATATATTCTTTTATTTTCTTTTTATTTTCCTCTCTTCATCTCGCCTCCCTTTTTTGACATGCCAACAACAAAGGAAAAGTTGTCTACTTGAAGCTGGGTAAGGAGAGATATTCAAGCAAGATCTTAACCTTTATTCTCATAACGTCTGCAGTCAAGC
>NC_091572.1:17193340-17195840 GCF_042767895.1 Penaeus vannamei
TATATATATATATATATATATATATATATATACATATATATATATATATATATATATATATATATATATATATATATAAATATATATACATATATACATATATACATATATACATACATGCATATATATATATATATATATATATATATATATATAATATACATATATACATATATACATATATATATATATATATATATATATACATATATATATATATATATATATATATATATATATATATATATATGTATGTATGTATATATATGTGTGTATATATGTATATGTATATATACATGTATGTATTTATATATATATATATATATATATATATATATATATATATATATATATATATATATATATATATATTAACATATATCTTTGTGTGTGTGTGAGTGTGTGTGTGTATGTATGTATGCAAGTGGCCATTCCTTTTACCTCTTCCTTGTGGATGCGCGAATGCCGAAAGCCAGCCTCGTTTGCCAGCCCGACGAAATTCTCTTCCAGTTTCGGAAATTAAGTCATAAACCACAACCGACAAGAAAAATTGGCTGGTCATTTCGCCCGTACAATTTTTCACGTGTGGGCGGCGGCGTGAACCCGACAGCATTTTACGTCAGCCTTCGCATCTGGAAAGATAGCGTGTCTTATCTGACAATAATTTAACTCAAACCTCGAGATGTGACGTCAGCAGCTTTGTGCAAATAACACGCTCACATATACCTAGAACTTCCTGGTGCATTTCTCAAGGCACGTCGAGCATTCGCTGTATGAAATGCCTGGGGGCCGTTGTGTTAATGGGTGTATGATTATACCACCGACCTTTTAGGAGGCAGAGATGTGAATTGCGGAAATGTACGATCTTTGAGCACTTTTAGCCGAAATATGTGACCATGAAGCACGTCGGTATTAAATCAGAAGGGATATAAAGTGGCGTGCAATCGATTCCATTATTTACTGCGTCGTCTGACAGTATCATTGACTTTCAGGCTAGGTCACACGATCAGTTGAGAAAGTATTAAAAACTGCTGACCCAACAAGAGGCTTGATGGAAACTGACATAACTGATTTAAAATCTATAGAGTTAAAGGTGTCTAGACCGCACCATCCGCCCGCACCCATACCCAAGGCAGACCCACACATACATTAAAACTAATAGACATATTTAGCAAAAAATGTCTTTGGAGCTTGTGTAACTGCGAGTGATACGGTGATACTGTTACAAGCGCTATTATAATCATAATCTACCACCTGATCTTCAAAATGATAATAACAACATTAGCAATAACAATAACAATAATAATGGTGGTGATGGTGATAATGGTGGTGGTGATGATGGTAATAGTAATAATAATGATAATAATGATGGTAAAAATAAGGGTAGTAAAAAGGATGTTGATAATGATAATAATGATAATGAAAATAATAAAAGTGACAATTATCATAATAACAGTGAAAATGTTAATGTTAATGGGAAGAAAATTAAGAATAACAATAAAAAAGAAAAAGATATTACTGATCAAGGTAGCAAGGAAACCAACAAGGGATAGTGATAATGATAGCCATGCATTGCATCAACAATGATAATAAATGAGAAGAGTGATTATGCAGATCCAAGACAGCAATAGTAACAATAATGCTGATAATGATATTGTGTACAAAATTTATGGCAAAGATAGTGATAACAATAATTTCACATAAGTTGTGTTTAATTTTTTTTTCTCTCCCTCTGTCAGTAACAGTAATGATCTTTTTAGTAAAATGAGAATAATAGTAATACACTGATAATACTCATGATCATCAGTAATGACGATATCTATCAAGGTTATAAACATAATTAATGGAAAGCAACCAGCTGCTGGTAACTCCACCATTAGATTTGATTTATCGCTCTCCCTCTTGGAATCTGCCTATTCTGCTCCTAATATCTTCCTTAACTCGCGCGCTGTAGCGGGGAGGTAGGAACAGTTTTTGCTCCAAACCACGTCATTTCTTGACACTGAATACAAAATGCGTTCAGCCGACTATTAACACATTATTTTTTCCCATGCAGGTGGAAGGTTAATAATACATTTAAACCGCTTGTACAACTCGGCTCCCACAGTGCTCAGCATGTAAACAAGCAAGGCGGACGCCACAGTCACACTTTGTTGTAATCTATTAAAATGGAATTATCGGATGGAAACAGTTATGGGCATATTAATCATTTTGATACATAAATATTTTCAGTGTGAAATGTAAGAAGTTAAAAGATCGATTTGTTCAGCTTTTCAAATCAAGAATATCTCAGTTTGACGGTACTTACACTCGTACTTCTAGGAGGTTCTATGGTAATAACTGAAAAGGGAGGCGGACTCGGATAGAGCATAACCCCGGCCAAGTAACTATTTGCCGCGCGTTGTGTGTTCATTTACGGCGCCAGACAAGCTCGAACTTCCGAACAATAAAACAGTTCTCGGGTGCATTTGCTCATGAAGCCATTGAACAAACTCCCTGA
>NC_091572.1:17208340-17210840 GCF_042767895.1 Penaeus vannamei
CTTTCATTACCAGTATATTAGCTGGGAGAGGCTGGGAAGATGGGAAAAGCCCCTCCCACCCAGCAAGTGAGGCGGACTGTGGGCCCTGCTGGGATGCGACTGCTTGAGCACAGGCTGGGAACGGGAACTACTTGTCTCGCCTGCGCTCTGGTGGCCGCCAGCCCAGAGTGAAGCTTGTGGGGGAAAGCCCTCGGGAACCCCACAGGTGGATGATGGGGCACGCAGGCCGCCACCCCTTTTTATATGGGGCAGCATCGGTGGGGGTGGCAGAGGTGGCATCCACCCGGAGCGACTACCAGAGGCTGAACCTCAGGCGGGAAGTCAGGGTGGGGGCTTGGAACATCCGTTCTTTGCGTCAGGATGATCGGTTGCCACTACTGTTGAGGGAACTGGGGAGGCTGAGAGTTGAGGTGGCTGCTCTCTCGGAGGTGAGGAGGCCTGGCAGCGGCATGACCTGTGTAGGTGGCTACACCTATTACTGGTCGCAGCGATGGCCACCATCTCCAGGGAATAGCCATTGCCATCTCCAGCAGACTCCACCCCTCGGTAGTAGAGGTTACTCCTGTTGATGAGCGTATAATGGTATTGAGATTGAAGCTATCTTTTGGCTACATGTCTCTTATTGCTGTGTACGCTCCTACTGATGTTTGTAAACTTGACGTGAAAGAGATGTTCTACGCCAAACTTACATGTGTGGTAGACAGATGTCCCCGACAAGATATTCACATTGTTCTGGGTGACTTCAATGCGGTATCTGGCTGTGATCGAGCTGGCTATGAAATGTCTGTCGGTCCCCATGATTCAGGAGCTGATGCCGGTAGCGAGAATAGCCTCCTTTTCCGGGACTTTGCTAGGTCCCAGAAATTGAGGATTTCTGGCTCCTGGTACCAGTGCCCAGACCCACTTCGCTGGACATGGTACAGTGATGCGGGTAATACAGCCAAGGAGATCGACCACATACTCGTTAGCACTCGTTGGAGGATCCTTCAGAATTGCAGGGTGTACAGGAGTGCTGAGTTCTGTGGTACTGACCATAGATTGGTTGTGGCTACCCTCCGGGTCCACTTCAAAACTCCCCAGCGGTCAAATGATCACCCTAGGGTGTTTCATTTGGACAGGCTGAGGGAGGGGGAGTATGCCTGCGGGTTTGCTGAGGCAATCTCTGATCGTTTTGCAGTGCTTGGCAGTCTGACAGACCCTGTTCTTCTGTGGGATACCTTTAAGCGTAAAACGCTTGATGCAGCTCAAGATACGATCGGTGTACGCCCGAGAACAGTACAGAATTCCATCTCGCAGGAGACATTGGAAGCCACAGATGCATGTCATGCAGCTCGTCTGACAGAGGATCAGGAATTGCACCGTTCTCATGTGCGCAGAACTCGGTCCCTGTTAAGAAGGGACAAGGAACAGTTTATTAGGAGTCTTGCAGAGGAGGTAGAAGGCCATTTCTTAGTAAATGACCTTCGTCCTGCATACCAAGCCCTGAGAAAGCTGAACCCCAAGCCCTCTTCACAGGTGACAGCAGTTCGCTCAGTAAGTGGTCAGATCGTTTCAGATCCTGTTGCTGTGCGGGAACATTGGGCTGAGTATTTTGAGCAGCTGTACCAGGTTGACCCACCAACAGTTAACTTGGATGCGGGTAGTGTCGAGATCCCGCTGCCGGATCCACCTATCAGTGAGGACCCTCCCTCCCTAACTGAAGTTAGGGGGGCGATTTCCAAGCTGAAGAGTGGTAAAGCAGCGGGTATCTGCGGCATACCAGCTGAACTGTTAAAGGCTGGTGGTGAACCTATGGCACGGGGGTTACATGCTGTCCTGGCTGCCATCTGCCGGTCCAGTTCTGTTCCTCCAGAGCTGTTGAGGGGTGTGGTCATCCCTCTCTGGAAGGGGAAGGGGGACCGTTGGGACTAGCAATCACGGAGGCATCACACTGCTCAGTATACCAGGCAAGGTTCTCGTCCACATCCTTCTGAGACGTATCAGAGACCATCTACTGAGGCACCAGAGACTGGAGCAATCTGGATTTACTCCTGGTAAGTCCACAATAGACTGTATCCTCGCGCTTCGAGTCATTGTAGAGCGCCACCGTGAGTTCGGGCGTGGGCTGCTTGCAGCCTACATCGATCTCAAGAAGGCGTTCGATACGGTGCATCAGGAGTCACTTTGGGAGATCCTGAGGCTGAGAGGAATACCAACAAGGATTATTGGACTAATAGCAATCCTGTATACTGGTAATGAAAGTGCTGTAAAGTGTGGTGGGGGCCTGTCGAGCTTCTTTCCTGTTAGTTCAGGAGTGAGGCAAGGCTGTGTCCTTGCACCAACTCTTTTCAACACTTGCATGGACTGGATACTGGGCAGAGCTACTGTTCAAAGTCATTGTGGGGCAACGCTGGGCAATATCAAGGTTACAGACCTTGACTTTGCTGATGACATTGCCATTCTATCTGAGTCTTTGGAAACCCTAGTGGCGGCTCTCGATGCATTTAGCAATGAAGCGAAG
>NC_091572.1:17234285-17244285 GCF_042767895.1 Penaeus vannamei
CGTCTCAGAAGGATGTGGGCGAGAACCTTGCCTGGTATACAAACAGTAGTATACAAACATAAACACACCTATACACACGCATATATCTATATACATATGTACACACACACACACACACACACACACATATATATATATATATATATATATATATATATATATATATATAAATATATATATATATATATATATATATATATATATATATATATATATATACACACACATATTTACATATACAAACACACGCACCCACATATATACATACATATACTCACACACACACGCAACAGGAACAACGAAGGGACAAGAAAACACGAATATGACGAAGGCCTTTTCGCTAATGCTTCGTCAGGGCATTTATGACAAGAGGTACATAGAGGAGTATTTATACATAAGTATAAGCATACCCTGTGGGGGTTGTGATAAGGTCTACATAGGCAAGACAGCACGAGGACTGCACGAACAACGAATCAGCCAACACCGCAGCGCTCTCCGACGCCACGACACGAGAAGCGCATTCGTTGTTCATGTAGACGCCGACGGTCACCTCCCAAAGTGGTCCTAGGCCTCATCATAAAGCAAGGCCTGGTCCCACGACAAAGGAAGATGGTTGAAGAGGCGTTCATAGACGAGTTTGCAACTATTGGCAGGCCCCTTACATTGCTAACAAGGAAAGGGATGAAGTTCAAGTGGGAAGAAACAGTACAAGACTTTCTAACTTTGGCAAACCATTCGAAGTCCACTCTGACGCGTCTCAAAGCCTTGGGAGGTATCCTTATTCAACGGAGCATGCAATGGTGTGTCACATACCTTTGCATACTGGTCAAGAATGCTGAAGGAGGCAGGGATGAGATACTTAGTCACTGACCTTGAAGCACTCACCTTCATGGAGACTGTCCGGGCATTTGACCTCTACATTTATGGCTGAGGTATGCAAACGAGCTGGCGGACTTCACCCTTTGTTACAAGCAGGGTGCCAGCAACCACCTCTCTGACATCCCCTCCCCATCTGCAGGCACACCATCAACTCCTGCATTTAACTGTTGTCCTGTAGAGCATCCTGAGCAGCTCCCCTTACCTGACCTGCCTGAGCAACTCCTCTTGTCTGACCCACCTGAGCAGCTCCAAGATAATCCTGACATCACCACCCTGGAGCCAAAACAGATGAAGGAATATCAGTTACGAGACTCCACATGTGAGGACCTTCTGAAATAGCTCGAGGGATGCCAGATCTTGCCTCAGAGACAGCCACCTGCCACCAGACCAGTTGCACACCAATAATGGTCTGGAAGTTTTGTTGGATGAATGGCGTCTCATTCTCGAGACACAGACGCAAACACTCCTCCATGGCATACTTTTCTCAGTCCAGCAGAGCGGTTGAGCACAGCAACAGAGCCATCAAAGATGAACTTGCCACTCTTGTTCTGCGTACACCTCAGTGGCCCATGAACCTATCGTCTGTTCATCTTGCACTCAACACCGCCCTTCACCGATCTGTTGGAGACCAGCCTTTGTATCTGTTGGGCCTCTTCACTACTGGGCTCACCAATGTGGAGACGGTTGGCGAAGGGCTGATAGTTGATGCCTGATGTCTGACTTGATGGTAAGCGTGTTGACTAGATTCCAGTTATATGCAAGCGGTATGAATGAAGAGAGCTTTGAACGTAATCCACTAAATGTGGGTTTTCTGTACATAAAAAAATCAAAGATGCTTCTAAAATGATGAATGTACATGTCCAAAAAAGTAAGTTTCCGGGCATTTCACACTCAACTGATTTTCATATTTGGGTGTTCTGAGCAGAGGCAACCAAGAAATTCTGGAACATATTTCAGATGAAATATCTAGGGCAGTTGGAAAGCCAGATATGTTCATAATGGCATAAAAGTCCATTAGCAAGCATAGGACCGAGTGGTGATCCCAAAGCCATAGATCTTGCTGCTCGTACAGTTGATTATTTTTAAAAACAAAATGATCTTAGATTAACAGTTGAAGCATTTCAATTTGGCAACTAGGTAACTGCATATCCCTATTCCATGGTATGGGATGTAGAGAGATCCCGTCCTTATGCGCCTCTGGGAGACCCTACATAATTCCAGGTGTTGTTTCTTTTGCATACAAATTTCGTTAGGTATCTTGAGTTACTGCGTAATTTGTTAACAATCTAGGTTGAGGCATTGTAGCATGACAGAAAATATTTTTAGAAACAAAGATGGATTTACTTGTATCCATCTTTTAAATTTTGTTTGTTCAACGAAACAATTCCATTTCCCTTATCAGGCTTAGCAACTATTACATCATCTAATTTAGACAACTCCCTAAGTGATAAGAACTCATCTTCTGGTAAATTGTTATCTATGACAGGATTATGGGAATAAGAGTTAAATGCCAAATATATAGTGTGGGTACCAGCATTATTAGAAACTCTGCATTGTGGCTCATAGAGCACTTCATTCTTCAAATCATGATGAAATTGCTCCAGAATTATAAAATGTAAGTTCAACCGATCAGGGTAAGATTAAAATTTAAAACCTCATGCCAGTCACAGAGCTGTGTTTATGTTTCAGGGATGTAACCCAACCTCTTGTGCTTTCGGGGCTGTATAGACCTTTTTTCTGCTGACAAGAAACTTTCTCACTACACTAGAAAGTGTCGTCTTTTTTCATTTGCGACAGATGTCCGGGCCGATTGCGACAGCAACACTGCTTCTACACTATGCCAAAGGTCCGGCTCCGCCCTCATTACTAGGAATCGTTTTCGAGTTGACGAATCTGATTTTGTTTTTGAATTGTATCAAATATCAAATCA
Organism: Penaeus vannamei; assembly: GCF_042767895.1. Taxonomy (NCBI): domain Eukaryota; kingdom Metazoa; phylum Arthropoda; class Malacostraca; order Decapoda; family Penaeidae; genus Penaeus; species Penaeus vannamei. The sequence continues at coordinate 17,237,095 of NC_091572.1, forward strand.
CTGCTTTATTGATGTAACATTAGGAAATAACAATCAAACAAATCTAATAACGGAAAACTATCAAAATAAGTTGAAATTGCGCTGGCCCTAAGCATCATACTTTTTCATTCGTCTATTGACACTGGTTTCGAAGATCACACCTTTAAATATTTTGAAAATGACACTATTTATTAATTGATATTAACTACATTTAAAAAGAATATATAAGTATACGTATGCCCATTCAATTATACATACATAATAAATAAAATGATTATGTAGAACCTAATATACATTTTCGCAATATTCGTTTAACCATTCGAACACATTCTGTAAATAAAATATGAAATACTTCCCCATATATTATTCATGATGGAATACTTTTGGAGGTCTGAATATGCCCAAGATTAAAGCATAAATGATATAAGATTTATGCCTTACGTGACACATCGCACAAAAGAGTAGGCATACGAAAGAACCTGAACCTCGCTCTTCTTAGCCATGGTCCTATTAATATGAAAGCATATCAATATTTAAGCTTAAACTCTATATTGCTATCTATAATAGTAGTGTAGATTTTCAATATTATAATTCTGTTGCTAGACCAGGACGATCTAGTAAAAATATTGATGTTTTCGCATATTCCCAAACTGTAAGAGATATTTCTTAGAATCATATCAATTATAGACGTAGAATGTTTTTATATTATGCTGTCATTGCATATCCCTATAACCAATGGGAAATAAAAAGAAAGCACGTACATGTACATTATATATATATATATATATATATATATATATATATATATATATATATATATATATATACATATATATATATATATATATATATATATATATATATATATATATATATATTATATTATATATATATATGCATACATAAATACACACACACACACACACACACACACACACACACACACACACACACATATATATATATATATATATATATATATATATATATATATATATATATATATATATATATATGCATGTTTGTATGTATATGTATGTGTGTGTACAGTATATATATATATATATATATATATATATATATATATATATATATATATATATATATACAGATATATATATAAATATATATATATATATATATATATATATATATATATATATATACAGATATATATATAAATATATATATATATTTATATATATATATATATATGAATATATATATATATATATATATATATATATATATATATAAATATATATATATATATACATACACATATGCGTATGTATAAATATATATATGTAAGGGGGCGGAGTCAAAGGAAAGTGTAGCACGACAGCTCCTTAACGGCGGAAAAAAGGCCTTATGAGTGATTTCCTTACCATGCAGTGGCTGTTACGTTTTTCAATCAAATTCTGTAGATGATTAAAGTCAATATCTGACACATTACAATTCAATTGTTCGTCCCTCTTTTCTTTGCATGTCTTTAACTCACTAGGTCTGAATGAAAACTATCAAAGGAAGAGTTTCTGACAATTTCTATGTGTAGTAGTTTGTTGGACTGCATGACTAGAGAAATTTTGTATCTTTCATGCTTTTGAGAAATTGTCACTCTCCCGCTTTGAGATCTTGGCGTTCGACAGCTCTGTACAGCAGCAGCGCCGGGTGATCATAGCGACGAGTCAGGCAGTTGCATCAAGAAGAGATGTTTCCAGCCCTGGTGTTTCTCTTCTTGATACGACTGCGTTTCTCACGCAATGAACCCATCACACACATACAGATAGATATCTATATATGTATGCATAGATGAGGGGTAAGTGAGGAAGAAATGTGTGAGAAAGAAGGTGGATAAACGTGGGAAGGAGAAAGGCTGGAGTAAAAGAAGGGGCGAGAGAGGAAAGAGAGAAAGAACGCACTGATTATCTCAGGTTAAGGCAAAAGCTCAGATCGGATTTCTCAAGTTTATTGACCTAATGATAGATACTGGACAGGTAGCTGACAGGGACTTCGGGTCCGGTGGGGGAGGGATGGGGATGGGGAAGGGACTGGAATGCTATTAAATTTTTCCGTTGGGGTTTGGTGGCGCGGGGTGGGTGCGGACAGGGCTGTTTTTGCCGTGTCGAGTGCGCTGCGCCCGGCGAAGGGCGTGGCCAAGTCTGTGGTAAGCGTTAACTGGTGTCCAACGGCTGAACGCGTTTTCTCGCCTTCCTGCTGTTCATGACCTTTCCCATGCTGTCTTTGTCTACGGTTTTTGAATAGTAGTGTCTAGGTTAGATTGAGGGACGAAAATTAATACATGGAGAGGATGGTAAATTTTAACTTTATTCTTATTATTCCTTGTTCTGAGGACGTAACATTAACATCACTTGTATGTTCCATGGTGAATGCAATCTCTGATTCCTGAGACTAATCCTATTGGTGTGAATCTTCCCATCCAATTTTTTTTTTTTTTTATCACATCACCCCCCACCTCCTGAAAAGTCGCCAACCATTCATCTCGTGTTTATTTTCACTACCCCGGCAACCAAGAGGAAAGAAAATAACAAAATATTAATATTTAAAAAGACAATTTATTTAGGAAATCTTCTTATATAAAGAGAGAGGGAGACGGAGGATGGGAGGTAAATATGTAGACAGAGAGAAGGGGAGTGTCTTTGATGAGCTTGCGTGCCAAGTAATTGTGCATTTGATTTGATTTTCAGTTACGGAGAAACGGAGACATTCAGAGAGAGAGGGAAAATAAATGAGTGGGAAAGAGAGAGACGAGTAGGGGAGGGATGAAAGGGAAGAGAAGAAAGGAAACTCAAGCAAAGAGTAGAAAAGGCCATGTTATCGCATGGCCTTGTGTCTTGAATTTCTTTGTGTATTCCTCTTGACATCGTGCTTTTTTATGCTGTTTGATTATTATGGTGATTTGTCTCTACGCTATTCACTCTTCTAGTCAAATATTCCATTGGCAGTATGATGGAGTAAGCTCAAAGTCAAAAGGCTAACGGCCCAGTTGTCCGATCCATGACACAGGGAAGAAAGGCTTTATCAACAAATATCTGCTTACTTTCAGATTTTTGTTTAAATTCACCCTTCATGTTTTATCACATTTTGACCCAAACAGGTTTTAATTGCACCTGCAGTTGCTGCATTTCAAAAATATTATTATACTTTAGTCAATGATAAAAAAATATATCAATACACACAGAAACAGGGGGAAAAGGACGAGATACGGGTAGACAAGGAAAGTTAAAAACCCATTGCAAATATTTGATATCCATCAAATTAATTTTGCTTCTATTTCATTTACTTTTGTATGCAACTTCCTATGTGGACCATTCATTCTTGAAGTTTCTGTGCAACACCAATCCGTATTTCTTGAATCTCTCAGTATTTAGATTTTTTTTCCTTGTGTGCCTCTCCAAATTTCTTAACGGGTTCGCAGAGGATACATAATTAGACAAATCTGAATAGATCTCGTTTGTCGAAAAGTCTCTCTCTCTCTCTCTCTCTCTCTTTCGTTCTCTCTCTCTCTCTCTCTCTCTCTCTCTCTCTCTTTCGTTCTCTTTCTCTCTCTCTCTCTTTCTCCCCTCCCCCCTCTCTCTCTCTTTCTCTATCTCAAAATCTTCTCTCTCTCTCTCACTCTATCCCCCCCCCCCTGTATCTCTCCCTACCACCCTCTTTCTCTCTCTCTCTCTCTATTCTCCCCTCCATCTCTCTCCCCCCTACTACCCTCTCTCTCTCTCTCTCTCAAATGATCTAAGCAGTAAATGTCTATAATCTTAACGGAGTTAACAGGCGGAATGCCGATAACAGTCAAAGACGAAAATGCCATTTCTTACTGAAAAAAGAAAGAAAGAAAGAAAAAAAATCGGAAAAAGTAGAAAGAGAAATGAGAGCGGGAAACGATCGCGGGATAAAACAAATAGCTAAAATGATTTGAAAGCACAAGCGTTCAGGATTTTAGTTGCAGCGCAGGTAACGCAAAAAAAGGATATCCAATCATAGCAGGAGCAATATATCTATGAAAAAAGTGGACGAGAGAGATACAACAGATCACAATTAACACACACAATTCTGTCTGTCGGTTTATATTTCTGTCTACTTATCTATCTATCTATCTATCTATCTATCTGTCTGTCTATCTATCTATATGTATATATGTATGCATAAGTATATACATATATATTTATATATAATCTCTCTCTCTCTCTCCCTTCCTCTATCTGTCTATCTATCTATCCATCTATATACATGATTATATATATATATATATATATATATATATATATATATATATATATATATATATATATATATATATGAATACACACACACACACACACACACATCTGTAGAAGCCTATTGGGAGCTTGTCACCAGATGCGCCATCAGTGCTTAAGACGCTGCAGACGGCTCGAGGACGAGCCGATTTGTGTGGCCGAGCGGTATGTCAACGATACGGAAACTGGATGGGTTTGCCTTGCACTTTGGCCCTAACAGCTGCCTTCCTTCCGAGCATCGAGGTACCACGCCTGAGCCCAAATAACAAATTAGAAGCTGGCACCCGGCAACAGGACAAGGAGTCGCTGGATGTAATCGTCTCGTCAGGCAGACCGGGGGGCAGAAAGAGGCAGACCAGACCCAGCAGGTCACCCTCCTCGCCTCGGCACTCGGGGCACAGGTCTCTCGTGGGGCACACCTGTACCTTCCCCAATAAGCCATCAAGCCAAGACTCCTTTGATTACCACCAACCTCCACGCCCCCTTACTTCTTACGTTGACACACACACACTCACACATATACATATATAAATATATGTATATATATATATATATATATATATATATATATATATATATATATATTACACACACACACATAAATATATGCACACATACACACACACGCACATACATACATGTGTGTGTGTGTGTGCGTGTATACATATATAAATATATAAATATATATATATATATATATATATATATATATATATATATATATATATATATATATATATATATATATATATTACACACACACACATAAATATATGCACACATATAAACACACGCACATACACGCACACATGTATTGATTTGTGTACACACACACACACACACACATATATATATATATATATATATATATATATATATATATATATATATATATATATATATATATAAATTTCAAACTAGCGTCGTCACCAGGATCATCATTGGGTAGGAACAAAATAATATGTTGTACTTCTTGTTCTTCTTTAATGAAAAATGCCAAACGTTTCGGGCGTATTTGCACCCATTTCCAATGGCGAACTATAAAATGGACAATGTACAATTTTAATATTTACAATCAAAATATTAGAATCTATACATAATCATATTAGATGTATAAGTTAGATAATCCGAAACACAAAATGACTAGTGTTGGGGTAAACTAAAGATTAACATAAAGCAAGAACAATAATAAAGGCACAGAAGTGCAAAATGCAATAGAAGATCTTGATTTGTATAAGATTACTAGAACAAAGAAACATTCAAGATTATTAGTATAAAACTTATCAGAAATGAGAAATCAAAGTTGTTACATAAATGTCATAATTTTAAGTAAAAATAAATATATTTGAGAAAAATATCAAAGACAAAGTGTATAACAATCTGAGAGGCAAATTATCTAAATTGAGACATTATAATGGGAAATTCAATGAGAACACGGGACTGGAACTTTGAACCAAGGAATCCCAGGCAAGCGGGAAAGCCGGCATACTATTTTGGGCTATAAAATCTTAGTCCAAAACTACAACTGGGTTATTCTTTACAATGTATGAATTACAAGGTTAAATGAATCTAATAAGGTGAATTGGCAATGATTACTAACTAAAACATTGGTAAAAATCCATGGAACAAGGGCTGCGCAGCAGGAATGCTATGAAAGGGAGCGGTTGACGACCAAACTCGAAACTATCGTGAGAAAGAAAACCATCTCGATAAATATATGGGAGACTAAAATGAATGTGAATCCTTAAATAATAATCATCATAATTATTATCTAAGAAGTTCAACATCTGTGGATGATGAATATTCATGAAGATTAGACTTTTCTTTCTAAAATATTTAAATCTAAATCAGATGGGGAGGAGTCTAAGATTTCAAAATCTTCTGAAGAAAAGGCATGGTTTGTTGATTCAGAATGGCTACTGATTGAAGATTTATTTGGTCTAGTTAGTTTCCAATTGGCATTTCTGAATGAGAAACCTTGATGTTCTTCAATACGCATGAAGAGATAAGAGTGTAAGAATTCAAATCCCTAGAAATATCAATGTCCAAAAAAGGAGAAGTATCCATTATGTTCAATTTCACAAGTGAATTTAATATTAGAATGCTGATTGTAAAGATATTCCAAGAACTTGTTAACTTCATCTTCGGATTTGAATAAGAGTTGGGTTTCATCAACGTATCTGAAGTAGCGTCTGGGTTTAAATTCCTTAGGGCAATCATTCACCCATTAACTTTCATTATGGCACATAAAAATGTTAATTTCCCATCGCTACCCCTTCGGTTTGTTTGTACAAAATTCCATCAAACCAAAACATTATATCTTTGTGGCTATTTCAAAAAGTTTCTTGAAATACATCATATTAAATCCCAAAACTTTATCAGTTTTTTCCAAACAATGAGTTCATAATGATGTCTATGGTTTCATCTAAGGGGACATTTAAAACATAAGTAACATCAAAACTAGCCAGGACATAGACATTGGCATGTGGGATCTCGATCAGTTTTTGAACAAAGGTGAAGGCGTTTTGTATGGTATATTGATTAATAGTGAGTTCTTTGAGGATGGGAATAAAAAATAGACTTTGTCATTAATGGTTCCTAATGCTGAAAGAATAGGTCTAACAGGTAAGTTGGCTTTATGAATTTTGGGCAAACCATATAATATTCCAGGGCTTGAGCCAGAAGTGAAGAGAGAAGAGTAAGTAGACTCATTAATAACCTCTTTTTTAATTTCCTTAAGAGAGAATTTATCCTCATTTTTGGTAATAAGTGATTCTGGTTTGTTAGGGATTTGGAGAAATCTTATTTTATCCATTAGAATGTCCTCAACTTTTTACTTTTTACTTATTTTATTTATTTATTTTTTTAACATGATCTGATTTGTTCATTAGAACAACACCTTGACCTGTGTCTGGCTTTATAATAATTACATTGG
>NC_091572.1:17246785-17256785 GCF_042767895.1 Penaeus vannamei
TGTGTGTGGGTATGTGTGCGTGTGCGCGCGTGTATGTGTGTGCCTGTGTGTGTGTCTCTCTCTCTCTCACTCTTACACACAGACACACACACACAATTATATATATATATATATATATATATATATATATATATATATATATATATATGTATGTATGTATATATGTATATATACAGTATATGTCTATACATACATTTCGCCTATCATAGTGCGTAATATAGATAGCAAAATCGTGCAGATTAAAGTAAATCCGGTGTAACAACATCTACATACATTCAATTAAATTCCAGAGAGATGGAACCGAATATTCACAGTTCAATGAAATTCATAGCCACTGATAGTTCGCTTTTATAACACTCACAGCAACAATACCTGAATCTCCTGGCGTTTTTTGCTCTCTCTCTCTCTCTCTCTCTCTCTCTCTCTCTCTCTCTCTCTCTCTCTCTCTCTCTCTCTCTCTCTCTCTCTCTCTCTCTCCTCTATTAGGTCTTCATCCCCGCATAGACTGCTTCTTTCTTTTATAGCATTATATCCATCACTTCAGTTATTTATAATCCGTTGATTAATGGACGGCAGCGTAATCAGAAATGTATCTTTTGAATTCCAGATTAGTCAGAAAATATTTTGCCGAAAAAAGTAATCGTGAGAACCGAGGATGACTAAGTTATAACTGAATGTTAATGATAACATCGGTAACCTGTTTTTTTTTATTAAAACAACGTTGATTGTAGTCTGTTTTCTAAATATTCTCCCTGAGCTCTTCATTGCTGCCACTACCTTGCAATACCACATCAGATTTTGAGGAATATCTTTAGTCTCACAGTGTGTCCATCGCTCCCGTCTCTCATTTTCTCGGTAATAGTTGAACATTAGCAACTTGTTAAAAATAATTTTACTAGTCCTAACAACTAGTACACACACGCGCGCGCTCACTCACATCCACTCTCACTCCCCTCTTCTTTCTCCATTTCCTCTGCTCTCTCACTCTCCTCTTATCTATTATTCTCTTCTCGCTCACTCTCCTCTTTTCTCTCTCTCTACTTTTCTCTCACTCCCTTCCTCCCTCTCACTGTCATTCTCACTATCACTCTTTCACTCTCTCACACATATAGCGCTGCCTACCAGTTAGTCTCGCTTGAAGGACTTGAGTCTACTGTAATTAGTTTTACTGGTCCGGGATTCTGGGTGGCTAAAACGTACTCCACAACGTCCATGGTTATCACACGGCGACGCGATAATCCAGCGTATGACAGGAAGGGAAATACAACGGAGAAACAGATATGTTACACCGCTTTATTATTCGAGCTTTGTGTGAATTTTGAAGATGAAATCCGCACGCAGCTCCTCGACGAGGCACAGAATTGGAGCATTGTGGGATATTGCTATAGATTTGAAATGATGACACCGCCCACGTGAGGGCTAGGTATATTCTATGCCTTATTCTAAACAATATTGATATGTGATAGGAAATATTGCAGTTGCATATAACAAAATAGTCAGTAAATTGAATCAAGGAAATGAAATTTTACGCAGAACATTTTTCTGGCATATTAGAATACCTGTACTGTTAAATCTATATGATCATACATTGTAGTATAACTGACATTCCCAGATTTTCTCAGACATGCACGGAGATCACAACGGAGTTCCTCAAATATGGACAAAAGCTTCGTACATACAAAAGTTTGATCAACTGTTTCTTATAAGCATTTCTAACTTTGCCTTAGAAGCGCAAGGAAAAGTTCAATTTCAAGATACGGAGGAAACATTGTTTTTCTTCGTGTTTAAGAAGCATTTGTGCTCATCCAACAAAAGGAATCAGTATTTAACAGTGAAGTTCTCACTCCAGCTTTGGAATGACTCATCGTTCTCTTTGTTTGATGGATCTCACTACAGATATTGGAGATAGAATCAGCTGATTAATTATAAGAATGATATATGAACGGGATGAGGCGACTATGTAATATTTATCTTTCTATCTGCTGTTCCCTTTTTCTCTTCCTCCTCTTTCCTTCTCTCCTATTTCTTTCCTTCTCACTCTCCCCCCTCTCTCTCCATGGAGATCATATCGCCTTTGCAACGATACCAAGGCCGTCATCTCCTTTTTTTTTCCCAAACCCCGGACGTCCCAGGTTTGGGAGTGACGTCACAGATTGCCACTGCCGGCCGCAAAAGGTGCGGCGAAACTGTCCTACACTTCAGTCTAGACACGGCGCCGTGGGAATCACATCCAGAACGTGTATAAAATCTAACGGCTTCTCTTCCCCCGCCCCATCCCCCCCTCCCTCTCTCTCCTCTCTCTTTCTCGCTCTTACTTTCTTTCTCTCTGTCTCTCTCTCCTCCCTCTTTCTCGCTCTCTCTCTCCAAGTTTATTTCCATAAACATGACTGCACAACCCCCCTCTGTCTCCTCTCCCCCCCTCTCTCTCTCGGAAATAAATATAACTATATAACCCCTGCACGAAACTGGTTAAACATTCAATCAAAATGTCAATAGGGTATATCCATTCTTAAATTCATTTAGGGTGAAAATCCTCATTGGTTTATGTACCTACAAATAATTGATAACAAAACAGGCATTCAAACCAGACATATTAACTCTCTGCTCATAAAGAGGTTATACACGGAAACAGGTCCGAGGATTCGGTACCTGGATTAACCTACCAAATATATTAGAAACATCTCCAATCTAATTACTTTCAAAAGGAAATTGAAGGAGTTTCTTTTGAATTGTCAATGGCATCTATTAATTAAATGAAAAGCCAAACCATGTACCTTTATTTCTAATTATGCGGCCAATTTATTTTATCTTATTTTTTAATTCCACTGCGAATGAAGTTGATATTATCTTCATTAAGTTTGTATTACTGTACACTACCATGCACATGAACAAAGAAGAACCATTGCAAATAATGGAATTATTTCTCTCTCTCTCTCTCTGTTTACATCTGGATATGGTGCCGGTGGCAGTAAAGTTGTATTCTTTTTAATACTTGTAAATGGTATTTTCTTTAAGAATATTTATACAGATAGATATTTAAATTATTTTAGTGAACAAATGGTAATTGTGATTCGTATATCCAGCAGAGCATTTTGCATAGGATATTAAAAATAAGCAACCTAACTGGCATCTATCGAACTCGAGTTGGCGGGCATTGAAGGGCTCAGGCGACGAAACAGTGTCACGCATGCGCAGAAGCAGGGGGCTGAGCTAATTCTCGGCTAGATGATATGGCTCCGCCTCCACGAACTATGACGTCATGAGCTCGACGCGTCCGGCATCAAAACCCTAATGCGAAGAGTTCGCGTCCGGGGGACAACCCTGGACGTCCGGGGTTTGGAAAAAATGGAGATTACGGACCAATATACAGATCCATTGGGCAATTAGCTGTTACGGGCAACAAACATTTTGCTGTCAAAACTAGAGATGAAAGAGCACCTATGTGTCCCAAAAAGGTTTGGGAAATACTGGCGCACAGGCTCGACTCTCGATATCAGACCAATTTCTGGCTATCATGGACTGTCACTGTGTTAAATCAATAGAACAGTTCAAGTTTCCGCTTCGTTCATTTATATAAAATCAATTAATCCCAATGGAAATAGCTTAAGTTACGCCTTCATTTACAAGTGGAAATATAAGTGTCGTCGGACTTTTGGGTTGCCTCAGTATATATAAGCCATATTGAAGTTATAGCGAAAATATATTACTATCAATTAATTGAATGTTTAGCTACAAGAATATTTAAACACTGCATCCCATATAGTACGGATTGAGACCTAAGTGATCCACTGAAACTATCCTGTTATCTTTTCCGAACTACGTTACAAATGCTTCTGACGAGAAATATGTCGTTAGCGTGTTTTCAATTTGTCGTGGCATTGAAACTGTGGATCGTGATATTTCGCTAACCAAATAATCTCATTCTGGTGTGATAGATACTGAACACAACTGCATCATTAACTGTTTAACAGACAATATATTAGGAAAGACTGCTATAGCTTTAATGACTTGCCAGTCAAGTGTGATGTAAAATTGCCTGCACTTGTACCTGGTAAACCCTTTTTCGTTGGATGGCAGAAACGGCAACTGTTTTAATTTACTTTCCTTGAATGGATTAGACCCTGGGATTACTTGGATATACAAATCACATCAAATCATTGATTTCCCTGGAAATAAATATGATATATTTTTCACATACAAGCTGTTTTACCATGTAGAGTATTAGCCATCGCTTTTTCTTTGTAACTATAGACGTATTTATCTATTGACTACTGACGATTACATAAAAAAAAATATGTTTAGTGTGAAATTTAGGGGGGAAGGAAAGGAACTAGCAAGACTATATATATATATATATATATATATATATATATATATATATATATATATATATATATATATACACACGCACACACACACACACACACACACACACATATATATATATATATATATATATATATATATATATATATATGTATACATACATATACATATACATACACACACACACACACACACACACACACGCACACGCACACGCACACGCACACGCACACACACACACACACATATATATATATATATATATATATATTGTCACTATAATTTTAACTTGTCTGATTTTATTATGCCCTGGTTACTAATTAATTTATAATTGACCTGCATTACGACCCTTTAAAGTGTTTGATTTTTGTCCAAGTGTCTGGTCTGAAGATTTATTCTAATGCTATCCCTTTCTATTCTTTTAGTCCAAAATTCAATTCTCATATCTCAAAATTCCTTCATCAAACGAGCAGAGCAACCGCTGCCCCTTGTGTCACTTATTGATGAGCTGACAAGATAAGATCCTGCTCCCCCCCTTCTCTCCCTCCTCTCCCAAATAAGTATCCTATCATACTCTCTAGATAAATCTTTATAAAGATTTAAAAAATCTTATGCATCAGGTTCAACACAGTTTCTTTAAATGTATTTATATTTCTTTGAAGTCTCTCTCTGTTTCGTTCCTTTCTTTTTCCATTTTTTTTTCGTCCCTCTCTTTGCTGTGGACTGATGATTGTTGGTGTCTGGGGAAAGTCATTAATCTTTCAATCTTTCACGGCCGCATTAACCTCCTTTTTCTTTCCCTGCCCCCCACCCCTCCCTCAACGCCTTCCTACTACCTATTCGCCTGCCCGTTGCCTCTTAATGGCCCCTTGGCTGTTGAATTCTGACCTTCTCTCTCTCTCCTCTCTCCCTCCTCCGCAGTCTCTCTCTTATCTACATGAATTTCACAGTTCAAAGGAAAGTTTTTTTTTTACACAATATCTATTTTAAAACATGAAAGAAGAAACATATTAGCTAAACTTTTGAACTGATTTATGGATGTAAATTTCTTTATTTTAACAAGATTACCAAGCTCCTTCCACAAAATACTGAATTTTCTGCATAAACTCTTTTTGAAGGTGGATGCTCGAGTTGCAGCAACTCCGGTAACGTCACTCGTACCGGACGATTGGGCTTGGAGTTTGTTTCATGATGGCTTTGAAAAGCACGCTCAAGCCGGCGATGCGTAGGTGGCGCTGTAGGCTGTCGAGGCTTTCATTTTATTTACAGATAATTTTTTCTGCTCTCTGAATGGCGTCGAGTGACCTGAGATGGAATTCTGGTGCTCTACCCGACGGGCTGTGCACTGGTAACTTGTCTGCCTCTCATCCGAGGGTCGGCGGTTCGCACCCCGTCCAGGCGTGAGAAGCTGCAATTGTCGCCTCAAGGTTACTGCTACGGCAGGGCACCAGTCGAGACAGCACCAGCTGATACACTCACTTCACAGGCTTAACGTGGACGAGGTTCATTTGGCTGCCCAACGAGTTATTTCTTCCTTCACGGCACCGAGTCTTCTTGAGGTCTTTACTGCGAGGGTTTGGGCACAGACGCTGAACCATAACTTCTAGTCTAAAGTAGCCCCTAGGATGTGCAAGGAATCCTTTTCTGTTATTTTTACCGTGCCATGGTACAGCATGGGGATTTGATTAGATCGTGTAAATGTGCTCCCCTGTGTCTAATTTGCTGCTATTGTGATTTGCTATAGTGTGCTCCATTAACTGATGAGATTGATTTCTCGTAATGTAATTACTGCCATCTGACACTCGACCGGTTATATGGGATGCAGTGTTATATCATCTGATTATGCAACTGTCTAAGGTACTGTGTCTAAGACATCATTTACGTATATATACCAAATAATTGGACCAAGAATACTCCCTAAAGGAATAACTGCTCGGATGGGATATTTTGTAAATTTTTGGCTATGCATAGCAACCAATAGGCTATCTGTTAGATAGTGTTTTAGGAGAGCACCTTCAATGCCAAAAGTCTTCAGCTTATCCAGCATAGAGTCAAATCCTCTGGCGATATCCAATGCTATAGCTCTGGTATCCAGAGCTTTGTTTCACTCGTGCAATAAGATTAGTTCAGAGGACGAAAGTTACTGGTCTATAGATCTTCACCTCAGTTTTCGGCCCTCTTTTATGGCTTAGGTTCATACGTCCAGTTTTCAATGAAGAAGGCCATATGCCATGAGTCATGCTCTTTGAACAAACAAATGAAGGCCAAACAAACAAGGACGTCAAAGTTCTTCAGCACAATTCTGAAGGAAGGAATTAATTTCATCAGGCCCAGTTTTTTTAAGTTTCCAGGGCAATTAACATAATTTTCATTGTCTAGTAAATGTAGCATCACTTTCATCGATATTCATCTTGTTGGCAAAGTGAATTGTCAAGATCACCTGTAATTATTAAACTGCAATAGTTGTTTGTGACGAGCTCATCTATGTTGTTGATTCAAAAATCGATAGGTTCTTTTCCAAGTCTGTAACTTGACATGAGCAGTATGCTTTCATTTGCACTGATTAAAAAAAAAAAAAAAAAAAAAAAAATGAGCATCAGTTCAAAGTGATCAGGGATCTCCGGGTTTGAATGTCAGCTCTCCTATGTTTGTACTGAATCCTTAACGATTGGCTGAAGTCAGGACAAACTCGAATGTGCACTCAGATACATTTTAAAATGTACCTTTAAAATGAAGTCTAAAAAAATAAAGGGGCCATTATGGTATACTCAGATGCATTTTAAAATGTACCTCTAAACAGAAGACTAGAAAAATTTGTGTAGGTAGCCATTGATGGGGATATATGGCAGCTGTTTTATTATCTTACGCTCTGTCCTTTTTGTTGTACATAAGATATTGCCTTTTGGTGTTGCTCACAGAGTTTTGATAGTTATCATCAGCTAATTTAGGAGGTTGGCTAACTACAATGTTAGATAGATATAGATAGATAGATAGATATAGATATAGATATTTACACACACACACACACACACACACACACACACACACACACACACACACACACACACACACACACACACACACACACACATACACACACACACGCATATATATATATATATATATATATATATATATATATATATATATATATATATATATATATATATATGTACGTGTATGTATATCTATCTATATATATGTGTGTGTGTGTGTATGTGTATTTGTTTATATGCGCATGAATAAAACTGTGTACAACGACAATTATCGTTTCCTTCATTATTGTGGTGTGTGCTATTTCAAAGAGAGAGAGAGAGAGAGAGACAGAGACAGAGACAGAGACAGAGACAGAGACAGAGACAGAGACAGAGACAGAGACAGAGACAGAGACAGAGACAGAGACAGAGACAGAGACAGAGACAGAGACAGAGACAGAGACAGAACCAGAGACAGAGACAGAGACAGAAAGAGAGAGAAATTGAGTGAGTGAGAAAGGCAGACAGATAAAACAGACCGAACAAGCTGGTGAACGAAAAACTGAAAGAAAAAGAGAGAAAAAAGGGACAAACAGAGAAACCATGCGGTGATGTAGGATTGTAGGAAAATGGTCGAACAAACGGAGAGGAAAAAATATATCCGACCATCTTAGAAAAAAGCCAATCGATCCGGGAATGGAAGAGGCCAGAGGGATAGATAGCGGGGAGATGGCTGGAGCGAAAGAGATAGATGTCTGGAGGAGGAAAAAGGTCGAGGAGAGGCAGGCAGCCGCTCGGGTAGTCACTGCAACAAAACGAAAAATCAGAATCAGTTAGCCTTTTCTGTAAATCAGAAAAGAGCGGGGTAATGATCATCATCATCATCATTGATAATGATGATGATGATAATAATAATGATAATAATGTTAATAATAATGATAATGATAATGATAAGTTTAAGAAAATAACAATATTAACAATAATGAAAATAGTAATTGAACAATTGAACATAATCACAGTACTACTACTACTAATAATAGTAATGATAATGATAATAATAATTATAGTGGTGATAATGATAGTAATAAAATAAAATTGATATGATAATGATAATGATATTATAGTAATGATAATAACGATAATGATGGTGATAATGATAAAATAATAGAAATAACAATGAAGATAATAATGATAATATTGATAATGGAAGTAATAGTTAATGATAATAATAATGACTATAGTAATAATAATCAAAATAATGGAAATGATGATATTGACAACGATATCAACAACAGCAATAATAATGATAATAATACATATGATAGTGATAATAATCATAATGGTAATGATGATGATAATAATAATATTGATAATAATAATAAGAAAAATAAGAATGATAATAACAATGATAATGATTATGAATACAATAATGATAATGATTATGAGGACAATAATGATAATAACTATAATAGCAATGATAATCTAAATATTTATGATACTGATAGTAAGTAGAACAATAATAATAATGATAATATCAATAATTGTAATGATAATGATAAAAACGACAATATCAATAATTGGAATGGTGATAATAATGATGATATAGATTACAGTAATAATAATAATAAAGTTAATGATAATTATAACAATAATAATGATAATGACGATAATAATGATGGTAACAATAATAATAATGATAATATAATGATAATAATAATGATGATAATAGTAATCACGATAAAGATAACAATAGTTATGATAATGATTACAATAATGATAGTAATAATGATGATAACAATCAAAAGGATAATGATGATAGTAATAATAAGGATAAAAATAATGATGATCATTATGACTATAGTAACGATAAGAAGAATGATAACAAAAATGAAGATAACAATTGTGATGATAATTATGATGATAATCATAATAAAAATGTTAATAATAATAAGAATGGTAATTATAAAAGTAATAATGATAGTAATGGTAATAATGATAATGATAATAATGGTAACAAGGAAATAGTAATAATTATAATTATAATGATAATAAATAATGATAAAAATGATAATGTTAATAACAATAACAATGGTAACAACTATAATGATTATAATAATCATAATGCTGATGATGATTATAGTGATAGCAATAGTAATTACAATACCGATAATCCTAATAATAATGATAACAATAATAATAATGATAGTAACAACAACAACAACAATAGTAATAATAATATAAATGATAATATTAATAATGATAATAATAGTGATAATAATAATAATAATAATAATAATAATAATAATAATAATAATAATAATAATAATAATAATAATAATAATAATAATAATAATAATAATAGTAATAATAATAATAATGATAATAATAATAATGATAATAGTAATAATAATGATAATGATATGATAATAATAATAAGATAATGATAATGATAATGATGATGACAATAATAATGATAGTAATAATAGTAATAATAATAATGATGTAATATAAAAACAAAAATAATAATATCAATAACAAAAGTGATAACAACAACAATATTGATATTGTTAATAATGATGGTGATAATGATTCAAATAATAATGATGATAACAACGACAACGATAACAAAACAATAATAATAATAACAATAATGATAATCATTATCATCATCATCATCATCATCATCATCATTATCACCA
>NC_091572.1:17271785-17274285 GCF_042767895.1 Penaeus vannamei
CGCACGTACGAACGCACGCACGTACGAACGCACGCACGCACATACGAACGCACGCACGAACACACACACACACACACACACACACACACACACACACACACACACACACACACACACACACACACACACACACACTCGGACACACACACAAAGACACACGCACGCACGCAGGCATGCGCGCGCGCACACACACACACACACACACACACACACACACACACACACACACACACACACACACACACACACACACACACACACACACACACACACGAACACCTGAAGACAAACAGGCCGAAGGAGAGGAGCGGAAGAGCAAACTAGAGCCGAAGCAGATAGCAAGGCAAACGGGAGACGCAAAAAGCAAACAAAAGCCGCTGCCAAAGATAGAATACAAAATATCTGCGAGCAAAATAAACAGGGCGGAAAGAAGGGCCGTTGAGAAACTCTCCTGAATCAAGCACAAAGGAAAAGGAAACATGAAACGAAAGCACAGACGTTCGCGCAAGTCATCATCGGCTGCAAGTAGAATAAAGGGCGGGTTTTGGCCATTAACCGTACAAAGGGGAACAGGCAAAGGGAAGGAGGGGAAATTCTTGTGCTTTAGAGGAACACTTGCTCTCATATCTTATCCTTTGTGTCCTTTCTGTCTGGTGCTACAAGGATATATATTTTTTTCTTGATGTCCAAGGTAGTACGAACTGAGAAATGCTTGAAGATCCTTTGAATTATCTAAAACGTGACAACAGAAGTCGGCCGCAGCATCAGACATGGTTGTTTTAACAACAGGACCTTTTATGGATAACCATAGTATTTTTTCTGTTGTTTGAGGATAGCAGAAAGACATGGAATTGTATTTTTTTTCCTAAATTCTTTTTACATTGCAGTATTTTTTTTCTTCTTTATCTTTCCTACAGTTTGTGATGTCAGGCTTTTGATTAGACGTTGAATCAGCATTACTGTAGTGATCTTGTTACTTCATCAGTCTTATTAAGCCTTTCTGATGGATTAAAATCAGGACCTCCCGAGTAGTCGTGCTGTGTATAACAATGCTGATGCAACTAATATAATGATAAGGATGATTGCTCCGAAATAAAAAATGGAAGACAAAGAAGGGTAACCTTGGCAGGAAGATGAGTAATCTTAAAAAAAAAAGAAAAAGAAAAAAAAAAAATACATATATATATATATATATATATATATATATATATATATATATATATATATATATATATATATATATATATATATATATATATATATATATATTCACACACACACACACACACACACACACATATACGGTCTGAAAAATGGCGTTGTTTTGTCTATGTATTTATCAATCTAATTATCATTTATTCTCTGAAAAATGTTGCATCATTTTACTCTCGTCATGAATTAGGTGGCGAATAAAAACCCGTCTAATACCCGTTTATCAGATCAAAGGATTAAACTTATCAAGCATACATGGGTATAATGTACAGTGAAATACAGCACTGCATGGCCGTTCGTGTCCCTGGTTTGCATAAATCGGTGGCGGGTTCATAATGCTTCAAATAAATGCTTCAGATTGATTGGCAAATGCTCCACATGGATGCCTCTAAGTTAATATAAATTGGGAATATTATGTGCACCAAATGCACCACAATTACGAGCAGCTGTCGTCGCTCTCATAACTATGGGGAAAGTAATGGTGCGATCGCGTTACATTAAACCTTCAGCCCTGCAACAGACTGACTATAAATAGTTATATATATATATATATATATATATATATATATATATATATATATATATATATATATATATATATATATATATATATATATATATATATATATATATATATATATATATATATATATATATATATATATATATATATTTAGATATATCAAGTTTACAGGTTCAATACCGCATAAAAAAAAACATTCTATAATAAATAATCATTAGAAAAAACAAAAATACGGCCTATGGAAAAAGTCTGTAGTGACGTCACCATCTTTTTTTTCCTTTTGGCAGATGAATTTCCGTAGAATTCCGGCCCTGACATTGGAGGCTGTTAAGCGACAGGGGAGGGAAGTAAATAATAATGACAAGAAAATAAATGTGCCAGACATCAAAGGTCATATAGCACTGACAGGGGAGGGAAGCAAATTGGTGGGAAAAAAAATTAAATCAACACTCTAATATTAAAGAATATATATATATATATATATATATATATATATATATATATATATATATATATATATATATATATATATATATATATATACACACACACCCACACCCACACACACACACACACACACACACACACACACACACACACACACACACACACACACACACACACATATATATATATATATATATATATATATATATATATATATATATATATATATATATATATATATATATATGTATGTATGTATATATGCGCACACAGACACACACATACACACACACACACACACACACACACACACACACA
>NC_091572.1:17301785-17304285 GCF_042767895.1 Penaeus vannamei
ACCAACTATGAGTACTTAAAAATTATGATAATAAAAGTAAAATATATATATAAAATGAAAAACTAGTAATGGATGACAAACTGAAAGTTCAATCACTGTGGCAGTCCACTTCGTTTACAGGCTGTATACCTCAAAGTAAGTATTTTCATTGAAAAAACTAGCAACTCATCCCAAACTGATTTTTAGCCTCACGCTTAGTTTATAAGTATCAGATATATTAAAATATATATATATTTTTTCAGTGGCATTCCAACGTAGTAATATTTCTAAAAAGTTGCCTGTTTTTCAAGAGGGAGTTTACTTGTGATTTTTACGGGAATCTATTTTCATTCTTTCTATTTCTGATAAAAAACAACAACAAGAACAATAATAGTAACAGTAATGATAATAATAGTAATAATAATGATACTTTTACTACTAGTAGTAATAATAGTAACAATGATAATATTATTAATAATTTTAATAATAACAACATCAACAACAACAATAATAATAATAATAATAATAATAATAATAATAATAATAATAATAATAATAATAATAATAATAATAATAATAATAATAATAATAATAATAATAACAATGATGATCATAACAATAACAAGAATAATAATGATGATAATGATAGATGAACTACAACAAAAATTTCAGATACATTTATTCTTCTCGGGTAAATTACTAACGTTTAAGAATTCTTGCAGCCGAAAGTCAAGAAAGTGTCACTGAATAATGAGCAGCGTCACAATTCTATAGGGTAATAAATAGTAAAATAATATGTAGAGTAAGAAATTTGGTGGTTATAATGGCAATATTGAAAGGGATAAGGATGATATACAATAGAAATACAGCTATTAGTGATAATGATAATGACAAGGGAATTCCACTATCAGCAACTAAAATGATAAAGGCAGTAATGATAGTGATTATGATACTGATTTTAAAATAATGATTGTGATAAAATCATAGCTGAGAAGTGAAAAATGGTAAGTTAGAGAATCGTTAACGCTATCACTAACAAAAGCCTTAGCCTTACCGTAATAAACACTGAAGCTATGTCTATTTCAGTAAAACATTTCACATTCCGCTCTGCTCTCTTCTTGAAGTAATCTCTCTCCATTCACTATCTCTCCGTGTGAAGATGTGCAATCCTCTCTCGCTCAGCGTCCGCAAACACTCGATTTCTCTCCCTCCTTCCAGATCTCACTCGTCTCACTTCCGACTCAGGTCCCACGCGGCCCCCCTGCGGCACACACCTGACTCGTGCTTCAGTGTCGCGCTAGCCAGGGAAGAGTGAGGTATTGTGGATTTTTGCTCGGCTGGTTGGTAACTTGAACCGGGGTGCATCGTGCTGTCGCTCCGTTTCTCTCCTGAAGCAAAGGTGGGTTT
This sequence comes from Penaeus vannamei, assembly GCF_042767895.1. Lineage (NCBI taxonomy): Eukaryota > Metazoa > Arthropoda > Malacostraca > Decapoda > Penaeidae > Penaeus > Penaeus vannamei. Next base: position 17,303,172 of record NC_091572.1, read on the forward strand.
ACTATGCATAGATATATTAACACACACACAAGTATTTAAATACATATATTGTTTTTATATATATACATAAATATATGCGTGTGTGTATATATAGAGATATAGATACACACACAAATGTCTCTCTCTCTCTCTTTCTCTCTCTCTCTCTCTCTCTCTCTCTCTCTCTCTCTCTCTCTCTCTCTCTCTCTCTCTCTCTCTCTCTCTCTCTCTCTCTCTCTCTCTCTCTCTCTCTCTTTCTCTCTCTCTCTCTCCCTCTCTCTCTCTCTCTCTCTCTCTCTCTCTCTCTCTCTCTCTCTCTCTCTCTGTCTCTCTCTCTCTCTCTGTTTTTTTTGTTTATCTATCTCTATCGATATATATATATATACATCTATTTCTGTTTCTTTCAGTATATGTACCTACAGCATACATAAATACGCAACCTAAGATAAAATCAGAGAATCCGAATTACACTTTCACATTGCACATCTGTACACGCACGTACACACGTTCCTACACGTGTAAGCAATATTCAGCAGAGGAGGAAGAGAGTGTAGCGCGTGGTAACTGACCTCCAGAGGAAAAGGGATGGGAATAGGTCCTCGCAGGATGAAGGAAGGTCAGATGACGATGTAGGTCAAAGGACCAACTAAGTCACCGCTTAGAGGATTTCACTCGGCTACGTGGTCTCGCCCTCTGTAACATACCGGCGCTCTTGTGCTTGTATGTATGTGTTTATATATATATATATATATATATATATATATATATATATATATATATATATATATATATACATACATACATATATGAACATTATAACCTCTCCGATCGGGATTCGATCCCTCGCCGCCAATGCACGTGAATGCAAAACGGCCGCTCTACCACTCGTACAACGACCCAACAAAAGGAGTGAGCAACTAGGCGCTTACTAGCATCTATAGACATTACCTACCTACTCATACATGAGGACGGATAGCGAAGTTTCACACTCGCTCCCCGTGGGCACTCGGTATTTATGGACAGAGCAGGACAAATCCCAAATCAGATAATCTGAGGTGCATTCTAAGAAAGATGGAATAATGCAATACCGCATTTTTATCAAAAATGCGGTATTGCATTATTCCATCTAACATAC
>NC_091572.1:17314285-17316785 GCF_042767895.1 Penaeus vannamei
AAGTAGATGAAGTTTATGAATTATAGTCGTAGGGGAAAATAAAACCGGTAATTTCCCTGTAGGAGAATTAGGATTCGTGCTTAAAACGTGAATCCAACCTTTAATGGTACTCGATCAACGAACGTGAATTAGGTTTTGGACAAGAGAAAACATTAATAAACGCCAATTTCGAATGATGTTCGCCTCGCGACTCACAAGGAGAAATGCAGGTCGAGCACGGAAGCAGATGGCTCTTCGGCGGGGGAGGGAGAAAGGAAGAGAAAATGAAGTGAATATAAAGGAAAACTGAAGGAAGTAAAGGAAGAGTGAGAACGAACTCAGAGAAGAGATTAAAGGAAGACGTAAGGACCAAGAAAAACAACTAAATGCCATAGACGGAGAGATAATAAACGATATGGAAAGAGACAGGAGAATTATATCATTCCATTAATTAAAAATGTTTCAAACATTACTTCTTTATACACACTCATATGCATGCATATATGCATGCACACACACACATAAGCACACACATACATATACATACATACATACATATGTATATATATATATATATGTATATATATATATATATATATATATATATATATATATATATATATATATATATATATATATATATACACACACATACATATATGTAGACACACACACACACACACGCATATATATATATATATATATATATATATATATATATATATATATATATATATATATATATATATATATGTATATATACATATACAGTAAGTATAGCGAGGTTTTACACACACTCCCCGTGGGCATTCGGGACACGGAAAGAGCAGATCAAACCCCAAATGAGAAAACCTGAGGTGTATTCAAATGAAAGATGGAATAATGCAAATATCATATATAGGCGTGTGTATGCAAACGTACACACACACACACACATCCACACACCAGGAGGAGTGTGCGCTCGTGTAAAGACGGGAAATGTGGTAATGAGGCAGTCCTAGATCTCATTATTCGGTGTCTAACGGTCGCGGGGCGTGAAATGGCTCAATGCAGGGTCGTTTACATGATTTAATCAGATTCAAGGCACAGAGGCTTCTGTACTAAATATAGAGGTTTCTTTGGTCTAACACACACACACACACACACACACACACACACACACACACACACACACACACACACACACACACACACACACACACATATATACATATATATATATATATATATATATATATATATATATATATATATATGTGTGTGTGTGTGTGTGTGTGTGTGTGTGTGTGTGTGTGTGTGTTTGTATCAATCACGACATAATATGATATGATCACTATGCTGAATTATGCATGCACATTAATTTGCCCAGATGTCATGACGCGCCGTTTTATCTTTTCCCTTCGTATCACAGCTGGGACGGCCGAGCCGTCATTATCCTCCTGGCATTGCCATGGCCGGGGTTCCATTCAGTATCTCAGGGTTTTTCTCCTTTTTTATATCTAACTTGGCTTGGGAAAATGTGTCGTAATTGTGCGTGAAAATAGCGTGACGCCTGTAATTGGCAACAAAGAGAGTCTTGCGGACGAGGTGCCGCTGCTCTTGGGAGGCGGGGGGGGGGGGGGGGGGCGCTCCTGAAACCGCATGCCGGAGTCTGAAGCCGAAGGCGAGCAAGGGAAATGCTTGCACACCTGCAGATATGAAAACATTACGCATGTGTTCACTCAAACAGGCTGTAGAGGGCGCGGCGGCTGGGAGGATGAGGCCATTTGGGGACAATTAAAGACGATGGTACTGATAACAATAATGGAACCGTTAAGCATCGCTAAGCGGGCTGTTTCGACAATACTGCTGTCATAAGGGTTATGCTGGTCGAGCTATGAAAGCTAAAGCATGATACGACTAATATCTACCTCGTAAGATCAGTGGCTAGATTAAAGGTAGGAGGATGGTAATGCTGATGGCTATCCTAGAAAGAGAAAAAAAAAAGAGGTGTATAGGTTTAAAAAGTGGCGCTGGGACGTGTTTATAGCTCAATTGGCGTGTCCTAGTTGTAACAATATTTTTTGGTGCTGCTGCTGTGTGTGATGTAGGTTGCCGCTGCGGTTGGAGTCTATCATTTTGCGGTTAAGTTGGTCATGCAGCTGACCATACCGATGGCGGATACGTCCTCCCTATAACAAAAACAGTTATGATCTTAATATCATTGATATTTACCTGGATTTTGATATCGGATAACATCCACCTACACACACACACACACACACACACACACACACACACAAACACACACACACACAATGATACACACACACACACACACACACACACACTCACACACATACGCACACACAAACACACACACACACATATACATACACACACATGCAGATACATACATACATGCATGCATACATATATATATATATGTATATATATGTATATATGTATATATATATGTATATATATATATATATATATATATATGTGTGTGTGTGTGTGTGTGTGTGTGTGTGTGTGTGTG
>NC_091572.1:17349285-17353002 GCF_042767895.1 Penaeus vannamei
GAGAGAGAGAGAGAGAGAGAGAGAGAGAGAAAGAGACTGATGATTAGAAGAGAGAAGTCTCAGTATTTCTGCCTTTCAGTCAGAACTATTGTAGACTGATTGAAGTTTGGCGAGGTTATACCAACTTTTAATAATACCTACTTTTGTTTTTGATATTATCCGTAGATGAAGATTCTCCGATCTGTTTTAAGTAAGCCTTATTGCTTCAGTATCCATTCTTTGCAAGAATCAGAGGACGTACATCAGCTATGTACATGAGACAAACCATTTTTGGAGCAAGGACTAAACAAAACCTTTTCTCGTTTGAATAAAATCACTCCGGAAGAAGACGTCATCAAACTGAACACTGTATCTACCTCTAACTCAAGGTCTAATTGCCTCTAACTGTTTAATCGTTTGCTCACCCAGCCAAAGTTTGGGAATGGGTTGTCCAGGGAAGCGGTATATATACAGAAAATGAAAAATGAATGACCCCATAATGATCAAATAACAAAAACTATGTATAGTAATTGAAAAGATTAATAAAAATAAAAAAAAAGAGTTTTCCATACAAACGTTTTCTGCAATTGTAAAGAAAACGGCATGCGTAATGTCGGGGGAGCTAAAGCAGTAAAAATGTCGGGTAAATCAAATACCAGAAATATAAATATACGTTATTGCTAATACTATTATTACTGTCGCTGAAACAATGCTTATGATATCATTATCCCTATCGACATTATCATCATTAATGGTGTGGTGTATCTGAGCATTATGTGTGCCAGAGGTGCCTTTACGCAGATAAAGCGAGTTATCTTTCCCCTGGTATAAGCCCCTTGAAGTTTCAGCGTGGCTTCAGGGGCTTATTTCGGGAGGGTTTGTTCCAGCAGTACCCTCTCCGACGCACAATGATATTACAATGAACATAATTAATAAGAAGTAAAGTTAAAGTCATCTTTAAGAATTACGTTAAAATGAATAAAAAGATATTAAAACAATAAAATATAAGCTTACTTGAAATTATGTATATGCATAAAATTCAAGAAAACAATGCAGCATAAAAAAATAAATAAATACATATATATATATATATATATATATATATATATATATATATATATATATATATATATATATATATATATACATATATATATATATATATATATATATATATATATATATATATATATATATATATATATGTATATATATATATATATATATATATATATATATATATATATATATATATATATATATATATATATATATCAAACCGAAGCAAAATCAAAACTTACTAAAACCTCAAATAAAAATGATAATTATTATATAAAAACAATATTACATCCAATCCCTATATGCAAGGTAAAGCAACCTCAGACTTAACTTTATCTCCTTTCGCAGTTTCCAGGCGTAGAACCGGTTTCACTCAGAAAAAGGGTGGAAAATAAACACTATGTCTCTGCTGTGGTCTCTCTCGAACCGTTTATTTTTAGCGGCCTCCGAAGGGCGGGAGGGGTGACAGTGACGTCACTACATACATTTTTTTTACTAAAAAGTAAAACATAGAAAATATAATCCTGCCCAAATGAATAAAACTAAATTATTTTGTTAAAATGGGAAAAAAAAGAAAAAGAATCAAAATGATATGCATGAATAAAATACTGCTAAAATGACGTTGATAAAAGTGTTCTACTTAACCATTAAAATCTTTATCTGATTTACTTTCCACTGAACTAATCAAGGAAACGAAAAAATATAATTAAGAATAGACATGGCGACAAAGAATCGCACTGGAAAAATAAAAACTAAGCAAACTAATATAAAACGAGTCAAAGAAAATGTACCAAAACGGGCAAACTAAGACAAACAAGAAATAAGAAGCGAAAGAAAATACTAAAATACAAACAATAAAAAGATGAAATCCGACAGGATGCCCGCTATCGCGAGAGGCAAAGATGCGTGGTGGCGCCTAGCCATACTGCAATGGTAATATTAGGAGTAATTCGTGTGTTTTTGTTTGTATATATGAATGAGTTTCCTTGTTTCTCTCTGAATGTATTTGCGTGTATGTGTGTGCGTGTGTGTGTGTGTGTGTGTGTGTGTGTGTGTGTGTGTGTGTGTGTGTGTGTGTGTGTGTGTGTGTGTGTGTGCGTGCGTGTGTGTGTGTGTATTTATGTGTGTGTTTGTGCGTGTGTGCGTGCGTCCGTGTGTATGTGTGTGTGTTTGTGTGTGTGTGAGTGTGTGCGTCCGTGTGTGTGTGTGTGTATGTGTGCGTCCGTGTGTGTGTAGGGTGTGTGTGTGTGAATAATAATAACCGTGACAATGACAGCATAATAATAAGTACAATAATAATAATGGGACTCCTAATATTGGTACTAAAAGGATAGATACGATTCAAATCAAGCAATCTGTATTAAGTAATTCTAATCGATCATAATTATCAGTATTTCATTATTATTGTTATTATTATTATTATCATTATTGTTATTATTAATATCATCATTATCATTACTACTGTCAACATCATTATTATCATTATTACCACTATCATTATCATTATTATTATTGTTGGTGTTATTGTAATCATTTATATCATTATTATCTATTTCAAGATAAACTAGAAATCCAAATATCTGTAATTATTATCTAAACTTCTATAACAGGATGCAAACCGACAGACTGTGGCAGAACAACAGTAACAGATTTCGGTTCTGGCTGTTAAAACATGCACTAAACGTTTTAACACAATCTTTTTTGCATTCTGTTAAAAATATTTCTATGTATGACCTGCACTGTATGAACAAAATGAAACAGATGTTTATTCTCTATAAATACGGTTTCTGTTTGCTTCGATCTATGAATCGTGATCAGAATTACGTGGAACGTGACGGGCGCATAGTGATGCAAATTTATTTGTGATTACCTATGCCCGAGGTCTGGCTTGCAGCACGGCTCCTCTGGATAGATTGCACCAATCCATTCAGAATTCAGAGTGCTGTTGTGATGTTGCTCTACTTGTGCTAGTGTAACCCGCTACATTGTTTTCATATTACTATATCTATGCAACTAGCAAATTATGAATTAGATGTTCGGTGATATTACACATCACAAGTTCCAGGCTACACTAGTCAGGCAAACTTAAATTTTGGTGCCAACTCGAAATTCTGCTCAGTTCATATTTCAATGCACCATATTTGAGACACTTCTATTTGAATAAGTAATCCAGGGGGTTACAGTTTATTACCCCCTATATTACCCGTCACTAAGATAGAGCAGTGAGTTTTAAGGAAAAAGACTACGATGTTCATGCATGGTGTTCATGCAGGAAGTACAGTGTTGTACCAAAACATACACACATTTTCTATGAAGTTCTCTAGCTAGACTTCAGCCTTCGTGAAGCTAAGACTGAATTAAGACCTGCTGATGCCTTAAGTAAAGCCCAATACTTATTTATTTATTTATTGTCACTTCAGCCCTTCCAATAGTGTAAATCAGCCATTCCAACACTAACACAGTGCTGCTTCAGCCCTTCCAATGATGCCCGTTCAATCCTTTTGAATATTGCCCTTTGTCCCATTTGATGTCCCTTTGGCCATCTTGTGGTATTTTGATCCTTCCAGCTCTTCCTATGGTAATTACTCGATCTTTTCAAAGTTGCGCTTTCAGTCTGTCAATTGTTCTCTTCTAGATCTTATAATGGTGCCTCTTTGGCGTGTCTCAGACACTAGATAA